>NW_013666433.1:23985-47105 GCF_000517525.1 Limulus polyphemus
AAAACAGCAATAGAAAAAACAAGCAAGTAAAGGGAAGCAGAAAACAGCAATAGAAAAAACAAGCAAGTAAAGGGAAGCAGAAAACAGCAATAGAAAAACAAGCAAGTAAAGGGAAGAAGAAAACAGCAATAGAAAAAACAAGCAAGTAAAGGGAAGCAGAAAACAGCAATAGAAAAAAAGCAAGTAAAGGGAAGCAGAAAACAGCAATAGAAAAAACAAGCAGGTAAAGAGAAATAAAAAAGCTCTTTAATAAAATTCAGCAGATTTGTGATTATCTTGAAAACGTAACCAATCCCTAAAAAATTAAATTAAATTAAATCAAAAATTAAATAAAATAATTAATAATTATTTATTAATTATTATTATTATTATATATCTATAAGTTTAAACCACTCATTTATTATTTCGCCGGCACTGTGAACTCTTGGAATGAACAGTTACTATGTTTTCAGTTGGGCGCTCTGAAAATACATAGCCACCGCCTAGTGTTGTATCTGAAGAATCTTTCGTTTCAGTCAAATTTGTTAATTAGGAAAATATAAAATAAAGAGTAGAAATCAAACACTTTAAACTGAACTTTTCTAATATTCAGATTTCATCCGGATTAACATGCAACTTCCTGTGAAACACACATCTGGATGTGATAGATAAGGATCATAGGAAACTGCTAGGTAAAAGCTACCGTTCTTCAATTTGGGGGGAGGGGGAGGGAAATATCATTTGAGACTGGTGCAAATAAGAAGTGAAACAAAGCTGTAATAGTTTTAATACTATTTTTTTTTCAATAATTTTAAAAATATGATTTTTAAAACATTTTGATACCAATTTTTCAAATATAGTTCCAGACGATTACAAAATGTTTGCATATTTTGTAACAAATAAGACCATTATTATTACCAACACAGAAAATAGTACTTCTCAGGAATTGCCTGAAGATGGCAGTATTTTAGTAGCCGAAACATAAGTAAAATCATTACTTAATAATTATTATGTAACTATAATTACAAGTTATAAATTCATATTTAGACTTAGGTGATCGTTTCGGCTGCTAACAATGACAATAATAAATGATAACCAATCGCTACTACATTAATGTAAGTGCTTGATAATGTAGTAAACAAATTACAATTAAACTCCACTGTTTTTTCTCAACTTCTTAGCTTCTTATTTAAAATTTCTATACTCCAATACTAAAGAATGTATGAATAATAACATATTAATCGTGTGTAACTCTAACTGGAAAATAACTTAATGATATATATATACAGACTGCGAAGGACGTTCACCAGAAACGTGGTTTCTTTTCCATTTATACGTTGAATACGTGTAAATTGCAGCTGGAGATTTTCTCCTGTACCATTCATATACCATACTTCATACTGTTTGTCGGGTATAACAACTACATTTGAGAAGTACAGATGGCGGTCGAGTTCTTGTTCATCTCTCATATACAGTCTTGGCCAAAATGTTTGCATATTTTGTAACAAATACGATCATTGTAGAATTATATAAGGACTTTTCTCTACGTTAAAATACTTATATTTGCGGGCTTTCGGACCTCTTACCGGATCCTTCATCGGGCAACAAGGTACTTAGCGATACAAATTCCACAGTTTAACGAATTTTTATTGCTCAGTACATTGTTGCCCCATGAAGTCTCCTGGGTCCGAAAAATCGTAAATAAATATATTTTAACGTAGAGAAAAGTCCGTGTTTTATTCTACATATTAATTTACCTACATTATGGGTTTTAAACAACAAATAAGATCATTATTATTAAAATGGAATACGAATACGCTTAACGCTGTCAAAGTGAGAAATGCGTGTTATATTAAACATCTACATATGTAGTTTGTATAATGAGATCTCACGAACGATTTATGAGAACAGCTAAACAATTTTATCAGACACCTGTAGAAAGATGTGTAATTCAGCATTTCACCTATCACAAAAAAACCTTATCAAAACATATATAATGACAAAATATAACATCAAATTTATTATAAATAGCGTCTGTAACCTTATATCAGTTCATATTAAATATTCAGTACATGGTTGGTCCTCTTCGTTTTCTAATAACCTCCACAAGCGACATGGCATGTTGTCGATGAGGTTATTGATATAATCCACCATGATTTAATCCCAGCTTGTCACTAGAAGACGCTGCAACACAGCTATAGTAGCTGGTTTAGGGTCATGGTTAGAATTTGCAGCTCAGTTCTGCCCATCAGTTCTCAATGGGATTACAATCTAGAGACTTTGCTGGCCATGGCAATCTTGTAACGTCCTTCTGGGCAGTGCATTGTCATCCTGGAACACAAAGCTACTGCCAAACCTTGCTCTATCATATGGCAAAAATATCGTCTTCACGTGATGCTACTAGGAGGCGCCATTGATGTTTCCCTGTAGGATATGAAGAGCAGTTTTTCCACTATGATGAATAGCTGCCCAAACATTTATTGTACCACCTCCTGTGGGAAAGACAGTTTTCTTTCATCTGTTCTCCAGGCAAACGACGAACACGAATACTACTGTCACCAGTGTCCTAACTGTAAGTTAGCATGCTGTCTTGCCAAAGTAACATGGTGCCGGCGGTGATTTCGGGTTAATATCGGTTTGCAGATAGTCCTTCTTGCAAAATAATATTATTTGGTTAGTCTCCTATTCACTGAATACCATGGAGTGAATGTGTTAATGCCATTCCTGTCGTAAGGTGTTGCAAGACTTCTTTTGACCTTGACGTGTTAACCAAATCAAAACGCTGTCATCTCGGGCACGTCTACCAGTAGACGTTCTTGAAACAACGTTTCCTGTAGTCCGATAACGTTTCAGGATTCTAGATACAATACACTTGGGGTACCCTGATGTTCTGGCAATATCCGTTTGCTTCATACCCTTTCTGGACATTCGAACAATTTGATGTCCTATAATTTCTAGCACGTGACAAGGAATGACTCTACACCAAATACAGAGAAATTATCTGAACAAAGCGTTGATCTGTTTCGAAAATTATACCAAAAAGCACACCATTTTATACAAAACAGGTGTGTATGTGTGTTTGACGAACAGTTGCTCAAAACAACTTATATAGACCAGAATAACAACTCGTACATGTTGGACCGATCATATGCAACTTTCTCTGTTACTACTCGGGCATTTACTCAATAACTACTCTATGCATTTAGACAATAACATCAATATAGAACAGTATGCAAACATTTTGGTCAAGACTGTAGTTTATCATGATAGTACCTACATTCCAAATCTTACAACCTTAAGCATTTTTATTCCATGGAAACCTTTACCAAAATCCTTCCTATTGGCAGAACTTCAGGTCTGTTTTAAACGTACTGGGTGGTGATTTTCTTTTTCACTTGAGTTGGGTGTGGCTTGCGGTTAGCGTGCCGAGACTGTAAATCTGAGGGTGAAGACTGTATTTAACGCACTACCTCATAGTGTCGATATCTCATGAACTTCCGAATTTAGTATGCATGACAGTATGTCACAGCACCAATTGTACTTACACATTTCATATGAAACTTATTGAAGATATATTTTTAAAACCCCACGAATAAAAGCAAACGAGAATATTTTACAATATTTCAACCACATTATATCTGCCATATTCAGTGTCGACGAGGCCTTTCACCTAATACCAGGGCTCTCATGCAATGAATCATAAGTAAAGTACAATTCTTACCAATCTTATTTAAGTCATTTACAACTCAGATATTTTGTGATAAGAATTAATAACACAATATTACCTATAATATTTTTTATAACTTATAACTTTATTACTCATTGTTGTCATGCTTAATAGTTTATACGATCAATCACTTAAGCCTAATTATGAATTAACTACCAATTTTATATTACTAAGTTAGTAATGAGTTGCTAATAATAACTGAAATTAATTAATCAACAATTTGATTTAGGTGATTGTATGGGCTACTAACCATGATAATGGTACACGTCCGATCACCACAATTTTACCGCAAGTACTTTTATTACTCAAAATTCAAACAAAAGAATCGCAGTATGTAAGAAATTGGAACAATTTATTTTAAAAATGTTCAACTATTTAACTGTATATTATTGAATTACTCCTATCCTAAAGGGGGGGGAGAGAAACAAATGTTTAGAAACTTGTGAAACGTTAATAATTCAAATACAAGCTTTCCAAATCATCAGTTCTGCTAGTTAACCTGATATCAACTATAGCAACCGAATATTATAAAACGTTTTGAACAATTTGATTTTGAATGAAAAAATGTACTAATTTTCCATTTTAAGTAAAGAATTCTGCAAAGAACTCCTTCCATAATGGATTAAGATCTATCTATCTTTTCGTCTATCTAATTTCACCTATAATAAGCACTGAAAATATAGCACTCACGTGCGTTGGTTTACACCATTATTTTTTACAGTGTTCAACACTCGATAACTCAACAACATCCGCTTCAGATCAAAAATGTCCCACTAGAATGCCTGGTGGTGAAAACTATCGATAACACCTACTTAGTTTTAAATATGTATTCAAATACTGAGGAAGACACTAGATAGTGTCGAAACGTATGAGGGGCGTTTTTATAAAGAAAAGTATGAAGTGGTCAGTGTCGAAACGTATGGTGGGCGTTTTTTATATATATAAAAAAGTATGAAGGTACCGAGGGAGAAACTGGTCAGTGTCGAAACGTATGGCGGGCGTTATATATATATATACATATATAAAGGTATGAAGTTTATATATATATATATAAAGGTATGAAGTTACTGACTTTTAGCTTATGACTATATAAACTTTATTTATCTGCTGTTTCAATAAAATCTCTAGTACGATGTAAATTACTTACATGTATTTGGATTTTTAATGAATGTCACTTGGCATTATTATTTCAAACAATTTCATTTTGAAACATGGTGCTGATAGTTTTTATAACTGCAAGGAGGATTTTGAACTCGTATCAGCATCCAGACATTAAAATACTAGTATTAAATATATACTTATTTTTCATTTTAATTTAAATAATGCTTCTTGTAATGAGTTATTTTGATAATAATATTTTCTAACGCGATTAAAAATGCACAAAAGAACAACAACGACAACTAAGCTAAAGAAGATCAGACACAAAAACAGACTTTCTTAACGTTAAAGATTGAAAATGCAATTATGTTCTCTCTTTGTTCTTTTCACTCAGCTACTTCACGAAAATTCAGTCACTTGTAATAATTCTGTATGTACTCAGAGAATTCCGTGTTTGTGAAAATGGTAAGTACTCATTAAAGTGTTATTCGCACAAACACTTACGGTGTTTGTTAGTTCGACATATTCGACACGTAATACAAACCTTCTGTTGTTTCGAGTTATTGATTTTTTTTACTTTTCGTTACTTAAATGTAACACTGTGTATCTAACTGATTCATTACATCAATCTATGTTTTCTAAGTCCATAAAATATTACTCTAGATGGAGTGAAGACAGAAATTTGTTGTAAATTTGACATATCATAGATGATAACAGAAAAGCTTCGAGAGAGAGTAGTGGGATACCGACGAGAGCTCATGCGTCGTTTATCATATGGTTTATGTTTTATTGTTATACTAAGTAACTGATATCTATAATAACAACAGGAAAGTGTGAAGTAAGCAACTTTAAACGTTTATGTAAATATCTGTAATACACTATGTATTTTTAAGCACTTTTATTTACGCTAATATCTTAAAGTTTATATATATCTCTCGATTATGAAATAAGCCTATTGGAAGTATTGAAAAGTGTAAGTTAGTATATTATCAAAGATGGAAATTAGAACACTGTAATATTAATGTGTAACTGTTATCAGTAAAAGGGAAGTAACTGTATACATACATACTTTTTATAATTTCAGTGATTACGGGACGGTTGGATTCCTTACATACGTATTATGGCTGCGTGTATTTGCCTAACTTAGAGTATCAACTGCAGATTTTCACGTATAATTGATTTCCCTATGGAGGTTGAAGAAGGAGAGAGACTAATGATAATGAAATTTGGTGAGGGGGTCTGTGTACTCAGTCCGCAATACGTTGTAATACACGTAGATTCATTTCTTGATGGAATCAACTATAGGAAGTTGAGTATTTAAAAAATATTATTATTTCCTTTGAAATGTAATAAGAAAAATTAAAGGAGATTAAAAAGAGGTATACCGTTAAGGCTTCGCCTTTCTCAAACTTTAACAAAAATAACGAGAGTTGCTTAACAAGGGAAGCTGTATACATATAATGAAAAATGTGTACACTATACTCTTACTCTTACTTAATATATATATATATATATAAACTGTAAAATATTCCGGTAAAGATATATGCAGTTAACCATTATTTTTCAATGTTAAAATCCGTATTTTAAAGTATGGTTAAAAATCAAAATAACATGAAAAATACTATAATACATATACATCTTTAATTTTATTGAAATTATCCCGAAGTTTTTTATATGTCTAGAACCATTTTTCAAAACATGGTTTCACTGAATTCAATTAGTTTAAGGTTCTAAACCTATTTTAACGGTAAATTGTCTGGCAGCTGTTAGATTAATAGGGAAGGTTTTTAGAGTGTATTAATGTACTGTCAATTTAACTGTTTCAGTAGTCAATCACCAATTACATAAAAATTAAAATTAACGAATAATTTTGCATAAAACACATATTAAGAGCAAACTAGAATTAACTTTACCATCGGTTCATGAAGATAATATGTGACACAAGAACCACTATGTCTTTACAGCTCATTGGTTGATGGAGGTAACAGGTGACACAGGGGGAACCAGTACGACTGTACAACTCAATGGTTGATGGATGTAACATGTGACAAAGTCTGAGTTGAAACTAAGTCTATATATAAGAACAAGAGTCTATATTTGCCGGGACAAAGGCCTTAACCAACTAAACAATAGTACATCTAGGTTGTCCATTCATAGTACGGTAAATACACTATATCTATTACTCTTGCTTGAACTGTGTTATTAGACTTCCAGCTAACAACATGCGTTTATTGAGGAGAGGGGAAACACTATTTAAATTACTGCTTTTACAATGTCCTAATCATCTTTATTAACCCCATTAAAATCTACAAGTTTAAAGTTTCTCTTAGATTTATAATTTTAGTGCAGTGCAAATATAAAATCAAAAGAGCCATATCTTAAAACATAATGTATTAAATTTACACCACTGCTGTTTCAATAAATTACCTAAGACAAATCGTCATCTTAAATTTTGCTCCTGGAAGAGTTAAAACTACTTTAAATTATCAGTGTTTAGGATTTCAATCGTTCTTTGAATTTCAGATAGTTATTAGAGAAAAATTAACTTTGACAAAAGCAAATATATGTTACACGTGGATATTAGTTAACTATTTACAATTAGTTGGCTATGCTTAAATTTGCAAACAAATTTCCCAACAGAACATTTAAAATGCGAAACACAAAATAACCTTTTTATTTCTCATACCTTCTCATTAAATCACAATGTCATCTACAGGATATCTTATAATAACACACCAGCAAGATTCTGGTTCAGTAGAGTTTCTATCATAAAAGATAAATTCTTGATGAAATATGTAGATAAAAACCAAACAAACGTATCTGTTATTTATTACATTTACATTTAAATTCAAACAAAAATATTGAAACACTTCAGTAAGTTAATAGAACGAACTGGGAGACAACAATTAGAGTTAAGAAAATGAAGTAGTATTTCATTTGCATAAATCTTGTTGTAATAATCGTTTAAAAACGCTGAGAACAGAAAATATAATAATAAATGATGTTTATAATGAGCTGATATTTGCTGAAATTATCTAGTTGTTTCTTTTGAATAAATGAATCTTGGCTAGTCTGATAAGTTTTGAATGACAACACACTTTAACCAGTTGAACTTTCTAGACTCTTGTCAAATCTAAAATTTTTATTTTTATTTTTTACAAGCTAAACTTCTTGGATGGTTGTCATATCTAAAGTTTGTATTCTTATTTGTACAAGCTGAACATTCTGGATGGTCGTCAACTCTAAAGTTTCTGTTCCTAGATCTTACAAGCTGGACATTCTGGATGGTCGTCAATTATAGAGGCTATAATTAGTTTTTACAAGCTGAATTTTCTGGATGGTTGTTAAATCCAAAGTTTCTATTCTTGTTTTTTAATGAACAATAGTTCTTGATGAGATATTTATGACTCACAGGTATGCGACACGCTAACACAATTTCTCTCTCTCTCTTTTTTCTGTGTGTCTTTCGAAGAATCTAAGACCGAAATAGAACCCTTTCAGTCACGTGTTATGCTTGGCTAGAGACAGGAAAGGAAAACGCTAATTTAAAAGTTATGTAAAAACTAAGTTGTCTCGTACAACAGTGGTGAAATTTCATCGCATAAATGGAACCCATGTGTGACGCTAGCCATGGTCCCTCGTTTACAAACACTTCAGGTCTTAAATAACTTCATTATTTCAGAATAAAAACAAAGTAGCTGTGAAGACTCGTGAGAGCTAAGTGGAGGCGGAGAACTTCACACAAATAGAAGTACACAGTGTTTTGTATTCCTGGGCACTGTTTGTGTACTAACGCTTTTATTCTATCATTGCTTCCAGAAATGTACAATAAAGTGTGAATTATATTATTGGGTATAACCCTTCTGGTGGAACTTTGGTTCGGTGGTAGTAATCAACCAAGAGGAAAAGCTATAAACTATATAAATGAGAAATACTTGTACTGTAACCATTTGTTTAACGACTGTTTCCACGCATATAGAATATACTGGTGTGATAACGTTTTTGTTCATAGTTGGTTCCAATAGAACAAACTGTTTGTTCGATTATCGGGAACTGCATCGATTTATCGTTTTTTTGTTGTTGTTCCATGTTTTCTTTTCCTTTTTCCTTAGCGTAGAGTTATACAATGAGCTACCTGCGTTGTGTCGAATGAGGTGGATCGAGCCCAGAAATCTAGCGTTAAAAGCTCCAGAACTTACCACTGACCTATTGGTGAGCAGTTCCTTAGATAGTAGTGCTTTTGCTTAGTGATAGTTTCCAGAAAAGTAAAATAATCTGCAAATTTCGTTTCCAAACTTTATAAATGTATTAACGTTTTTATTTAATGATAGTTTTTGAAAAGTAGAATAAATTGCAAATTCCAACCCCAAACTTTACTAATGTAGTAATGCTTTTGTTTAGTGATACTTTCTAAAAAAGTAGAATAAATTCAAACTCCAGCCCCAAATATTACTAATGTAGTAATGCTTTTGTTTAGTTATAGTTACCACAAAAGCGGAATAATATGTGAATTATATCCACAGTCGTTACTAATGTGATAAAACTTGTTCATTGATAGGTTCTAGAAATGTAGAACTAAATTCAAATTACAGCCTCAAACTTTACTAATGTTACAATGCTTTTGTTTAGCGATAGTTTCTTAAAAGTAGAATATACTGCAAATTTCAACACTAACATTTACTAATGTAGTAACGCTTTTGTTTAGGGATAGTCTGCGCGATAACTGTTTATAAAATTGAATATAAGTTCTTTACCTGAGAATGCAGAGACACTTTTGTTAGTCACGAATTCAAATAAGGTAAGAAATATGGAATTATTTTCTCGAAAGGTGTCTGCGTTTTTCAGTGTTAGTTTCTATGCAGGTAAAATACCGTGCTTTTTTCTGTTTTTTTATAGATCGATAAAACCTATACTTTGCTAGATTGGAAAGTAAAGTGGAGTACTGAATAGGTAGAAACTTTGCTCGAATGGGTACTTCCAGCCCAATCACGCTACCGGAAGTAAACGTTCTACTACACAAAGTTTGCATGTTTTCAACCAAGACGCACGAAGCCCTAGCTGCAATAACCTTTTATAAACAAGTCGAAAATTCGTTCGAAGACAATAGGCTAATGTGTTTTACGTCCCTAGCTCAGTCCCTAAAATGAATTCGCCAGGTGAGATTTAAACTATTCAACGTGTTATTACCAGCTTACCATAATGGTGACGCATTGTCATCCGAACAGCTTTAACTCAAGAACCTAAAACATTTCGAAATGGGGATCATATTAATGTGTATTGTCTAATAGCTTTGGACCTTTGCTGAAAAAGCGACATCTTCGCTTGTGGGGATTTCTAGGTTTCCAAAGAAAAAATAAAACACGATAAGTAACTCATTATTTAGAAAGTTTTTCGTAATTTACAGACAAACGTTTAATTACATGAAGAGTATTTAGAAATCATTAGAAACAGTCGTATTAATTTTATAATTTATGCATAAAATTCGGAAGTGTGTAAGAGTTAGAGAAAATTCATGTAATGTTAACGTCATGAAAATATATCATACAAAACAACTGGCCAGAATTAAAACATATTTTTTATCATCTGAAATTGAACGAGATAGCATTCGATAATACTAGCGTATCAATTTTTCTTCTCTTGCTGTTGTTCTATGGAAAGAAAACTATTTTTTGTACGACTGAACTGTTGATAACACAAAATTATTAATATATTTTGACTGATAGGTCAGAATGACAGTAATTTAAAAAGGAAGGTATAAACTACTCAAATAGTCCTGTACAACAAATTAATTGAGTATATTAAATTTCATAAATCGTAATTACCAGCTGACCTGCCATTGGTCCAAGAATGAACAGATTAATAATACTTGCAGGGACATTATATAAGTCCAAGAATGAATTGATTAATAACAGTTTCAAGGACATTATATGAGTCCAAGATTGAATTGATTAATAACAGTTTCAAGAGCATTATATAAGTCCAAGAATGAATTGATTAATAACAGTTTCAAGAGCATTATATGAGTCCAAGATTGAATTGATTAATAACAGTTTCAAGAGCATTATATGAGTCCAAGATTGAATTGATTAATAACAGTTTCAAGGACATTATATCAGTCCAATATTGAACTGATTAACAACAGTTTCAAGGGCATTATATGAGTCCAAGATGAATTGATTAATAACAGTTTCAAGAGCATTATATGAGTCCAAGATTGAATTGATTAATAACAGTTTCAAGAGCATTATATGAGTCCAAGATTGAATTGAGTAACAACAGTTTCAAGGACATTATATCAGTCCAATATTGAACTGATTAACAACAGTTTCAAGGGCATTATATGAGTCCAGGATTGGACTGATTAATAACATTTTCAAGAGTATTATATGAGTCCAATCTTGGACTGATTAATAACAGTTTTAAGAGCATTATATGAGGCCAAGATTGGACTGATTAATAACAGTTTTAAGAGCATTATATAAGTCTAAGATTGGACTGATTAATAACAGTTTCAAGAGCATTATAGGAGTCCAAGATTCAAATGTCTTTGTAATAATTCAATATGCATCAGATAAATCTAAGGTTAAATATGATCTTATAATAATCTAATAACATTAGATAAGTCTGAGATTAACCTGATCTTATGATAGGTTCATAGTATTAAGTAAATCTAAAGTTAACCCGGCCTTATGATAAACTCATAGCATTAAATAAGTCTAAGATTAGCTTTACCTTATGATATTCTCGTGGCATTAGATAAGTCTATCGATTAACCTGGCCTTATGGCTGTCTCGTGGTACTAGATAATAAGTCTAACATTAACCTGACCTTATGATAGTCTCACGGCATTAATTAAGTATGGAATTAACCTTACCTCATATTATTGTCTTGCCTGCGGCATGCTGTTGTGTCTTTCAGTAAGACACTTTATTCTAATGGATTACTTTGACCTAGTGGGTACCAGCGGGTAGCCGAGTACTTACCTGCGATTGGCTAGTAGTTCGTCCAGTGGGAATATGTTACCATTCTAATCCACTTTTGCAACAGAAGCCGGAGTCAAGTACTCTTCTTATGTGACTGTGGAAGACGCGATAAGGATTAAGTTGCTTACTTACTAAGAGTTCGTAATGAAAAGCCTAGTTTGAGAAAACAAAAATAACCCCTCAAAAGCTCATTGTTAAGTCTATAGGCTATAATGCTAAACACCGGGTTTTGATACCTGTGGTGGACACAGCACAGATAACCTATTGTGTAGCTTTCAGCTTAACAGCAAACAACAACAACAACAAAACACATTAGAATAAAATGAAAGCATCTTTAGGTTTAATCAACATCCATATTTTTAGATTTCTTCTTCTGACATACCATTCTCGTTTTCATATACCATAACCTGTTGACTTCTAAGTGGGGAGAAATCATCATACCAAGAATAATTAAGCATTTTAATGATACAGTAATAAATTCAATGCAATTTGGAAGGTTATAAATTTAAAAAGATACGTTATAAGCATACTGTTTATAAAGACTTTTAAATTTTAAATGCATTATTGCTCCCCCCCTCCCCTTGGTAGCTTATTAGTAATACTGAGAGCTTATGGCGTTAAAATCTGGGTTTCCATACCTTTGATTGACACATTGCAGATAGGCCACTGTACAATTTTGTTCATAACAGTGAAAAAACAAATATATCATTTAAAGAAAAATAATTAATATAATAAGTGAGTTGAAACCTGTATTGAAAGACCAGTTAATATAATAAGTGAGTTAAAACCTGTATTGAAAGACCAGTTAATATAATAAATGAGTTGAAACCTGTATTGAAAGACCAGTTAATTAAGGAAAAGAAATTTATTACGACGTTTCAAGCAAGACTTCTCCATCTCTGCAATGTGACTAAGTGCACTTACATATGATCAAACCATGTTTTTTTTTTTGTTTTCTCCGCTGAACTTTTTTTGTGATGCAAATCAGTATGATGAACAAATGGTTATGCCTTTCTTTGTTTCCATCGCGAGATTGCGAAGTTCCAAGTGGTGTCATTATTTGAAAAAAAGCACGCTGTTCTCCCTCGCTAAGGTCATACGATACGAAAAGTGTTAGCTCTGCTTTTAGGTTACTTCGTTTGCTTTTATGCGAGTTGTATCAGCGATCCGATAATGTAATAAAAAACATTTCAAATGTCGCTGTTGAAAGAAAGGGTTTAAGCTTTAAGAAGAGTTCACCAAACCTACATTATTACAACACAGCGCTTCTCAGCCACTCATAACATTTACTACTAAACCAACACTACCACGAAGTAGTAGTAAATAACCACTAAACCAAAATTATCACATAACTTTTATCACTAACTCAACAAAACCAGAAGTTAACAACACCTACTCACTGGTAAAGTTATCACTAAACCAATATTATCATAAGGTAGCAGCACAGGACCACTCATACGTTTTACCATTAAATAAAAAATACCACGAGATCACAGTGCGTAAGAACTACTACTCTTACGTTTAATCAACATTATCATTTGACGATAGCCCTAGTCACTGGTATGTCTTATCAATACAATAACAATGCCACAAGATGGCGTCTTGTATTTATTTGAACGTAAAGATGTTTGAGAACAGAAGGTAGAACAGCACTGGAGGCTGTAAATGATTTTTATATATGTATATCATTTACACACTCTCTTTCTTTATCCTAAAAGTTCAGCTTGATTTTCAATTTCAGTTCAAATATTTTTACTTAAGATAATTATTTAAATGACCGGTATACATTTTACATTACGTGAAATGTATGTACGTGTATAAATTATGCATGCACGTAAAAACAGTTTTGTTCAGCTAACTGTAGAGGAATGACAAAGGAAGAAAGCCAGTGTTTCAATTTATTAAGCACTAACTGAACACCCCCCCAGTGGCACAGCAGCATGTCTGCGGACTTACAACGCTAGAAACCGGGTTTCGATACCCGTGGTGGGCAGAGAACAGATAGTCCATTGTGAAGCTTTGTGCTTAACGTCAAATAAACAAACAAACTAACTAACTGAACATAAACAAGGAAATGAACTTCATCGAATTGTTAGTTTGTGTGTGGAAGCTTCCTGATGGACAGGATATGCATTTCCTCATATTACAGCTTATCTGAGTTCGTATATATCGGAATGTTGTTCTGTTCCTTTTAAAGGAGGGTTACCAGGAGTTCACTACTTTTTCAGTCGGGTGTTATATTTTTATCATGGGTTTCGGGGAACTTGCTTTCAGTTATTGGTGTAGCTTTCATCTGCTAGTTTGAACCACGAGTGAATAGCTTTTATTCCCCTCATCAAGTTATCTCTGAAGGATATTATCCAACATTTATCAATAAAATGTCGTTGATGACGAAAGATCTACCTGCATCTTTAGCGAACTGTTGTCCAAGCTGTAACTATAGTCACAAGAGTAATTAATTAAGAATTTTGATTGGTTGCATTATGGGGATTTAGAAAGGGGGATTGTTTTTACAAAATAAAATACATACTAGAAAAATGGCACACAAATAAATAGTTGAAAACTATTTGAATACATATCAACATTTCACAAATGCTTATTCAGAGTATCGTGTACGATACACGGAAACGAATTTGGAGCCTCACCATGCCGTTAGAGTCTATGTCGCTAGGTCCGGTAATGCTCTATCTGACAATTATGCATTTCAACAAAAACTGACAGCTTAATTTCTATTGCAAAAATCTTCATCGTTAGACTCCTATGTCTAAAGCACACCACTCCTCCCTGCAAGACTCCCACAATCCATCTAATTTATGAGGACAACGGTTTTAAAGACCCGTTTCAACACATAGAAATTCAAAGGCACTGCCTCTAGCTATTTGGCCGGTATGTATTCTGTGGAATAGAGGATTACCAATTTAATGTTTCAGCTTATGCGGTCAGTAAAGATTGGACAGGTATGTCATGGAAGCAACTTGTTTCACACAACTTGTGCCGATATTTTTTTCTTATCTTTGTATTCGTTGAGTTTCACCTGTTAAAAGTTGTGAATATGCTTACCACGACTAGGGTGCAAGTTATTGTATGTCTGTTATCTATTTTTGGAGGGTCCTGGTGCTCTAAGTTGATACAATTTTACAATGTCATTAATTACAAGTCACCTAAAAGTCACTTGAAACAGTCACCTAAAATAAATTCCTCTCGTGTTCCACTAGTTATCACATATCACCCAAAAACCTACCCCGGATACTGAAAAAGCACTTTTACCTCCTTCAACTTAATGATAGACTAAAAACTATTTTTACAGAAGTTCCTGTTGCTTCTTTTAGGAAAAAAAAAAGACTTTGAAATCCCAATTAGTGCATGCCAAAATTAACTTTAATGCAACACCTGGTGGAAGTTATCCCTGCAATGGCAAACGTTGTCAAACCTGTAAGTTCATGCAGCAGACTAACAATTCCTCTGATAAATACAACCGAAGACAGTTCAAAATCAATAAACCCATAACCTGCACTACAAAAACGCCATTTACTTAATCCAGTGCTAAAAATGCAACTTTCAGTATATAGTCCAAACTAAAACAACTATACGGGAGCGGTTTAATAACCATAAATCTTCAATAAAAACGAACAAAGAACTTCCGATTGCAGAACATCTTAACATGTCTGACCACTCTCTTGACGACATGATACTGGCAAATATAGAGACAAATTTTACATCAAACAGAAACAGGGAAATTAAAGAAGCTTACTGGATAGCACTGTTAAATACTGTAACGCCGAATGGCATCAATCTCGATCCTGGGATTCTTGCCTATCGAGCGTCTCTACAAAAATTCCGAATAACTTGTAATTAAGTTTGTGAAGTTTTATTATTATTATTATTATTCACATTTTTTTTTCATGCTTCTATTTCTCTGCATTATCATTATTTCAGTTATCGATTTACATTATTATTTTCTCAAGCTCTCATCTTCCTATGTATTTTATTTTTATCTATCAGTCAAAAGTTTCATACATAATGAAAATTGATAACATGTTTTTTGGTTTTTTTTTCTTCCGGGAGACTAACTACTTGAGTTGGGATTGGCTGGTCACCGGATTTAACTCAACTCGGATTTTCGGTTTACATGACGTCACACGTCCTACTATATATTGCATTGCACAGGCTAAAGGTCACCCTTTGTTCTCCTGAAGAAGAATAGTCAACTATTCAAAAGCGCTAGAGTTTTGGGTCTTATTTTAAGTTTATTACACTTTATATGTGATCTTTTGTGCTAACTATTTTATCGAGATTAAATACAAGTGATATTCCCGTCTTGGAAATTATAAATCTCCATCTGAACACATTTGGGTTATCCGAATGTACGAATATTTTGCATCGGAAGGGATGCAATTTCCTTCCTAAAAACTATCATTTGCATCGGAAGGGATGCAATTTCCTTCCTAAAAACTATCAATTTTTGGTCACTTATGCTGCCTGTAAAACGCCAAGCAATGTCAAAACATAGTTTATATCGGCTGTTGTGTCACGTTATTTGCTAATTTGCATATTCAAAATCGTTTTAATATAAAGTAATCAACTCTCTCTCTCTCTCCATTTCTTTTTCGAAATCTATCATCTTCACTTCTCTCACAAGCTATGAAACATTACTGTTCTAATTGCAGTCCTCAACTGATCGAAAAGTTGTTTCAGTATGAGTAATTATGCTTCGTAAATTGTAGAACGAATGTCTCGCGTATTAGCTACATGGTAGAAAATTATATCAGTCTGAATATGAGCTCCGTGTTTCGGTAATCTAATCTAGGTCTAATGAAAACCACCCTTGAATCGTTTTAAACAAACAAATGAAAACAACAAAAACACCATATCACGGGTATGTAAAGTTCTATCATATCTTACGTATCTCTGAATTTCTTGTAATGCAAGTTTACTAAAACAAATAAACGAATGGCAAGTATTTCAGATTTAGTTATTTCTGGTTACGAAAGAGAATATTTTCCTAAAATATCAAAGAGGTGAAAATTCTTAAAACTAATATTTCTCCATTGACTTTGGGCATGTTTGAAGTACAGTATATAATGCTTTATGGAACTTAGATCTGTCTATAAGTGGAAAAGTAAAGAATCAACACAACTAAAATCCTTGAAACCAAAGAAATTATTAAAAAGTATCATACCCTAACACGCTTGATCTCTGTAGACGTTTTGCGCTCAGCACAACTTTCTTAGTTGTTTTTTTTAATTAGGGCATTTAGTTACTAGCTTCTTCTGCCAGGTGGGGTTAGTGATTAGATAGACCAAGGTGCGTCACATAACCGGGAGGTTGTTTCTAGCACATACTCTATTGGAGGTGATCGAATAATCTGTGTAGACATTCATGATAGGCTAGGCTGGCAGGCTTTAGACAAAACGAGTCGAATCAGGAGCCTAGTAACCACGGCGGAACTCTATTATCAAGATGAAGAACGTTAAGGTGGCTTACAGTGTCTGCAACGTATCAAACAGCACGGGTGGTGGTATGAGGCGCAGCGGTTGCTGGCTCGATGTTTCAAGGCAGGTCGTACCGGTAAACAAGACCAGTGCAACTGGAAGAAAGACTGTATGGAATGATAGGAGTGAAAGCGGGGGCCGTTTCGTCGAGATTCTTCAAGGTCTTTTTAGAAGAATCGGTTATACGTGCTCATCTTTTCAACCAAGAATGTTGTTGAGAAATTTTCTTAACTTCTATGATCTGCTACTGTATGTCATGGTGGGAATGGTGGCGATGCTGTGTTATCTGAACTCTCTGAATGGAGATTTGATACACGATGACATTGTAGCTATTACAACAAATCCAGACGTTCTGGGTCATACTTCATTACGTGAGTTGTTTCTCAATGACTTCTGGGGGAAACCCATGGCAGACCCATTAAGTCATAAGTCCTATAGACCTCTGACAGTACTCACATTTAGGTAAGGATTATTAGTGACATAGTTTACATTGTAAACGTTCTTTAGAGCATTGTAAAAACTTACACTTACTAAAATTGATAACTAACAGAATAAGTCAACACATTAGAAATATTGTAATATATTAAATTTCTGAAATACTTTATTATTATCATTTTTGATTCGACCAATTGTTCTATTGTTAAATATTTTATCAAATACTAAGATGTAGGTTTTTATAATAATGTAGTATTGTATGAATTGACTTACTGCAATGTTATAATTTATTAGTTTATTCTGTTTAATATAACTTATTAGAAGCTAGATGTTTATTATAATAATGAAATTATTTTTTGTACATATTGACTGGCTGTAATATCATAGTTATTAGCTTACTCTAATTAATGTAGTTTTAGTATAAATTGACTTACTGTAACATTATTGTTATTAGCTTACTCCAATTAATGTAGTTTTAGTATAAATTGACTTACTGTAACATTATTGTTATTAGCTTACTATAATTAATGTAGTTTTAAGTATAAATTGACTTACTGTAACATTATTGTTATTAGCTTACTATAATTAATGTAGTTTTAGTATAAATTGACTTACTGTAATATTATAGTTATTAGCTTACTCTAATTAATGTAGTTTTAGTATAAATTGACTTGCTGTAACATTATTGTTATTAGCTTACTCTAATTAGTGTAGTTTTCTAGAAACTAGATGCCTATTATAATATTGCAATTATTATGTAAATCACACCCTTTATGGGAATTTATGCCAAATGCAAATCGAAACATTTGCACTGAAAGGAACAAAGTTTATTGTATATTGTTTTTTCCGTTTTTAAGTCGTAACTTTATTTTCTAAAATGTTTTCTGATTCTGTAAATTTAATTACCTGATACAAGACTTTTAAAAAATTCATTCAACTAAAGCCTCAAGCTAGAATTTTTCGTTCGCCATGAATATTTAGCATTACAAACGAAAAAAAAAACGTAACATACGCTAATAAATAAAAGAAATGAAGTTTTGAATGAATAAACGAACAAAAAATAATAATAAGGATTTTGCCGAGAATGTAAAGAATGTTCAGTTAAATCAACTTTAAAAGATATGGAACGTGTGAAACAGAGTTGAATGGATTTATTGTAATTAAAGTTATTAAAATAGTTTTGTAATACGTTAAAGACCTTATAAAATACTGAAAACTCAATTTGTAAAAAGTAAAGGAACTTGTAAGATAGTGTAAACTCAATTTGTAAAAAGTGAAGGAACTTGTAAGATAGTGTAATCTCTATTTTTAATAAATCAAAGAGCTTATAAAATAGTGTAAACAATCTATAATGAATCAACAAGCTTGTAAAACAAGGCTCTCCAGTTTTGTACTAATACCTTACCAAAATAATAGATACAGGCAACTAGAACTGGTTAACACCTACCCTGTAATAATAAACACAGGCAACTAGAAGTGGTTAACACCATGCCCTGTAATAATATACACATACAAGTAGAAGTGGTTAACACCTTACCCTGTAATAATAAACACAGGCAACTAGAAGTGGTTTACACCTTACCCTGTAATAATAAACACAGACAGCTAGAAGTGTTTAACGTCTTACCCTGTAATAATAAACACAGGCAACTAGTAGTGTTTAACACCTTATGTAATAATATACACATACAAATAGAAGTGATTAATAAACACAGGCAACTAGCAGTGATTAACATCTTACCCTGTAATAATAAACACAGACAGCTAGAAGTGTTTAACGTCTTACCCTGTAATAATAAACACAGGCAACTAGTAGTGTTTAACACCTTATGTAATAATATACACATACAACTAGAAGTGTTTAACGTCTTACCCTGTAATAATATACACATACAACTAGAAGTGTTTAACGTCTTACCCTGTAATAATAAACACAGACAACTAGTAGTGTTTAACATCTTACCCTTTAATAATAAACACAGACAGCTAGAAGTGTTTAACGTCTTACCCTGTAATAATAAACACAGGCAAGTAGTAGTGTTTAACACATTACCCTGTAGTATTCATATTTTTCTCTCAGATATCCTGGGTAGGTTATTTAAGAAAGGAGTTTTATAAGAACCAATAGATGTTATAAAAAGTTCAGTACGTTATAATAAAACGATTTTGGAGCCTCATCCAGTCGTTACAGTTTACGTTGCCAGTCCGGTTGTGCTCTGTCTGAAGCTTATGCATCTTGCTAATAAACCCGCAGCGTAGTTTCCACTATTTCCTGGTAGCTATTTCAGCGTACAAAGTCTATGGTTTCCCAGCGCCTAGTTCAACAATCCGAACGCACAGAAATCAATAGGCGACTTGACCGGTATGTCTTAGTATGGAATAACATAAATAACGGTTTTGTTTTTCAACTGTTAAAGGTATACGACGTAGTTATGGAAGTAGGTTGAATACAAGTGACTGGTGTTACTTTTCCAGACTAAGATCCTACTTGATTGTTTTGCGTACTGTTGCCTGCAACACGCGGATGGATTTTGCCATTGACCTTTGTGTTCATAGATTATCATTCGTTACATGACACTGCAATTTGCTTACCACGGCTGGAGTACGACTTCTTTAAAGTCTCTTCCTGGATGGTCCTGTTTTCCCCAATTTCATCCATATTTTTTTGTTTTTCAAAGCCATTAAACACAAGGTATGCCCTATTCTAAATCTCCGATCTGAACACATCTTTATGATCTGAGCTTATGAATATTTTGCGTCGGAAAGGGATGTTACACACCTTTCTTAAAAGCGATAAAATTTCGGTAGCACCACACTATTTATGTACCGTCAAACAATGTCAAAATGTAGTTCTGATACATTCCGTTCCATTGCTGTGGTTGTCACGCGATTTGATGATTTGCATATTCAAAACTGTTTTAATATAACTTACTCAACTCTCTGTATACCTTGTATTAACACCTTAGCCAAGGTTCTAGATTTCAATTCAGAGTTATTGTAAATACCAAGTATTAATAGACTTTCTATACAAACCTGTGAAGAATTTGTACTAGTTGTCCAATCGTTAGTCTGCTTACTACAGATATTGCGTGTTATGTACATTTCTGAACAACAGATTGATATTTCTGAAATAAAGAAACATCCATATGTGGAACAGTTTAGAAAACGAAAAGAAAATACAACTATTGATCGTATTGTTTGTTTTTGAAGTTTTTGTTTGCATGATTCTGACTGTTAGAAAACGTACCATTACATGACTCGCTGGTTTATAAGGGAAACTGATCCATATTGCATATTTCTTCTCATACTCTGAAGCTTTAAAACAAAAACGCAATTATATTCATAAGAATTACGTCTTTATTTATATATTATTATTGTCAGTTTGAGTATTCAAGAATCCGTTAGTGTTCACTAATACTGCAAGTGTTTGTGTTTCAACAACAACTGAATAGGAGAACAATAGTCAACTTTCAGTAATTCTCCAGGATATGTCAAAGAACTTGTGCAAATAGTGTAAACACAGTTTGTAGTAAGTCAAATAACTTGTAAAATAGGGTAAATTCAGTTTGTAATATGTCAAAAAACTTGTAAAAATAGTGTAAACACAGTTTGTAATAAGTCAAAGAACTTGTGTAACACATTTTGTATTATTTCTGGTTTGTTTGTTTAAGCGCAAAGCTAAACATTGGACCATCTATGCTAAGCCCACCATTGGTAGCGAACTCCGATTTCTAGAGCTATTATCCTTCAAACTTACCTCTGAGCCACTGGGTTGTTCGAAAGCAACACCTTTTGAACAAAAGGTTTGATGTTTATACTGAACACGGATTTCGAAGTTCTGCCAATATATTGTAATACGTGTTGCTAAATAAAGTCATATTTATGTTAAGAAATAAGGCTGTTTTCAAAAATACATAATCCTCGAACTAAGTTTTGAATGCGAAATTAGAGAACGAGAACTTATTTACACGTACTTAACAATATCTGAAACTTGAAATCAGGATTGAAAAACTAAGTACCATAAACCTGTTCAGTAAATATAAGAATTTCGATTTTTCAAATCATGATTGGAAAGCCAAGTGGTTCTGCTCTGTAAACCTAATAGCGTCATCATTCTAAACGCAGAATTGGAGATCCAGTTGTCAGACATGGACTATTTGGTCTTATAGCAGAGTCCTCATTTGAAAGACAATATTAGAGGGCGAACTGTCAGAACCCTGTTCTTTGCGCATAAAAGTACATTCCCGCCAAAGAAAGAGATCAGTAAGATGTAGAAGGGTACATACTATTTAACAAGGTTTCAATAGAATGGAAAATGTATTATTGCCCCTTTTGTTTTCCTTCTATCCTATACTTAGTAATTGGATTAAGGGCTTCCTTATAGTCCCTATGAAAAGAGGATCAACATACAAAGTTGCTAACTTGACAAGTTGCTCGATGGGATCATCTGCCAAAGCAGCAGCATTACTAGCAGAGTTTTACAGCATTCTCATTCTTTTTCTGCCAACTATCATCCACTGTCTACAACCTACTGATGGCACGTGTGTCAGAACAAAAAGATGTCACTGATTTTATTGTATAAGTTGAATATCGTGTTCTACGAACGCAGAAAAATATATGTAACTAAAACTGGCAAATAACAATAACGTAATAGATACTGAACATAAAAACACTCGCTTAATGTTAGCTAGATATGTAAAACTTGTCAGTAACTGACAATGAATACACTCATTTAACGTTATTTTACCATGTAAGAATCGATAGTTTCTTGACTTAGAAACTCTCACTTAAATGTGTAACAATTAACAGTAACTGGAAAAGGTGTTACCTGTTAAATGTTACTTTCGCATGTAACAACCAGTGGTTGCTAGAGTTAAAAATGTTAGCTGGGTGTGTAAAACTTGTCAGTAACTGAAGTTTTGAATACCAGTTGAACCTTAGTTGAGTGTTTTGCAACCAATATCAATAGAGTTAAGAAATACCGTCTAGTAAGACATATAACAGTGTACAGAAGGAAACAATCTTTAAGCCTTATGGAGTATGTAGCATTTGATAACTATATACAAACAGCTATGTACGAGCTGAAAGTTACTGTATTTTAGACTATCCATTATTGTTCAGCTTCTACAGTTGTCAGTTTAATATGTAACAACAAAGGCTTAATATGTAAGTATGTATACACATATGTAATACAAGCTCTGTACGTACAGATAATACAAAATTTTTGCTTTGTTTAATCTACCTTTATATCAAATTTTTTTTATAATTAGTTTTCTTCTTTATATTAGGTCGTCAAGAAATTAATGTCGCTTTTTTAGATGAAAAAAAAAATCCGAACAACTTATATGTCAAAACAAAACATTTATTAAATGAAATAGTGTCCATTCTTATCAATGATGCTTTTCC
>NW_013666433.1:48011-51454 GCF_000517525.1 Limulus polyphemus
CCAAATGTAAAGCATCACTTTCTGCGGACGGAGTCCAGGTTTTGGGGTCGGAAATGGTTTTTGCCTAGGACTGAGCCATTGTTTTTGGCGTTTAATATTTGCATAGCGAATCAATTTTTTTATCACCGGTGACAATTCTGCTCAAAAATGATTTACGCGCATTACGTGCCAGAAGAGACGAAGCAACGTTCACACGTTGGAAACGATGATCATCGGTGAGTTCGTGAGGCACCCACACACCCTCTATATGGAGTTTTCCCATATTCCTTAGATGTTTACGTATTGTTTCATGAGAGACATGCAATTTCAGGGCCATTTCACGAGTGTGTTGCCTTGGGTTAGACTCAACAAGCGTCTTCAGAGCATCAATATCAATTCCAACATGTCGGCCCCTGCCATCCCAATTTTCAAGGCTAAAGTCACCTGAACGAAATTTGCTGAACCATTGTTGCCACTTACGAACGTTCAGAACATTTCCATAAACTTCTTTGATATTCTTTGTGGCTACAGAGGCGCTGTTTCCCTTCTTCTATTCAAACAGCATTACATGCCGAATGTGTGTCTCGTCGTGTGCCATCAGTATAAGGAATTAGAGTATACTAAACTTTACACATTATATAGGCTACACTAACGTGACGTTTAGGCGGTTCGTTTAACTATTATACATGATGTACCTTTTTTCGGGGAGTGGTTAAGAAAATATTTCAAAACGCGACATTAATTTCTTAACGACCTAATACATGTTAACAGGGGCAAAGGGATCTGCCAATACGCGAATACGTTACATACATTTATATTATATGATAAATTGAAAACAATCTATATTAAATCTTAAGTTTTCTCTTAGAATAAAGTTAAAAATTGCTAAACCGAGCCATAAGTTTCTAGCATGATGATAAAACTTAAGCAGTAACTGCTGTATGTTACTTTGTTGTAAGTATTTAACTATAATTTAATGTGATTAACAAATAAATTGAGTAAATGTGGTAAAATAACTTACTCCATGATATGATACAACCTCTTCTAGAGATGATAATGGTTTACACATATATTTTAGTAGTTTTGAAGGACTGATTCAAAGTCGCACGGCTGAAAGTAGCGAACAAAACTATGAACGAGTTGCATTATCTTATTGAATTGTTTTATTATACAAAACCCTCACATAAATTGCTTATTAGTGATCAGATTTGTATCATTAAATGATGCGGAAAAAAACCCTCTAAAATGTTGGTTCTTCGTGATTCTGATGTCTCGGGAAACAGTATTGTTCAATGAAAGTACACAACCCCTGATCGGATAATGGTTAGTTTTGTGTGAAAAAAGAGTATTATAACCTTGTTCTTATAAAGCAACCCGTTTCTAGGTATGTCTTCCACGTTCTTGTTGATAGATGCTTGCACACTCCTTGTAGAACAATCGATTTTCCGACTCAGACGATGTGCTAGGAAACCTTGACTTTGATTTTTTTCCTTGGCTTTGCACCAGATATAATAATAATATATAGCAACAGCAAATCACGACAACAGAATGCAGGGCTGTGCTGGAAAACGTTTTTTATTGTGCAAGTTGTACACACTGGAGAGATTATTACAGAAACAATATACAGATTAAGTTTACCTTAGAGATCTGAGCCTTGCATTTCATTCAATAAATTTTATAGTTTCAGTTTAATGCCTCAATCTAATATATGTATATGTAAATCATATAAGTAAAATAAAGTTAAAAAAATTACAGTTCAGAGTGATTTCCGACATTTAAAATGCTCTGTCTGAAACAGCCACTTTTCTAATAGCCATTTAAAGCTCTTGTTATTGCTGACGTCACAATCATGTTATTCTATTTGCATGGATTGTACACAGAATTCGACAATTGTACGACCTGATTACAAATAGTAATACTGGTCGAGAGAAATTTTACTTTGAAAATTAAAACACGTAGTCTATTTCTAACTACAGATACGTCACGCTATCTTGATAATCACGTAAGCTTCAATTCTTTAACATTTTCCCTCGGTAATTCCATGTACTATTGTTGCATATTGACAACAGTAGAGGAAAGCTATGAAAAGCAGACGAAGCAAAAAGACCCGAATGTGTTGGCTACTGACTTATTGTATGACCTGGAGATCTGTATAAGGAACGTGGTTATATATCAATGTAAAAGTATGATCACTTAATTAACCTCTACCTCATAACAATCAGGAAAAGGAATACTGAAATGACCGGAAATTGGTAGTTATTTTCTTCATGTTGTTTCTATGATAGTTATATTGTTCCCCGCACATATATCATACATTAAACTATTAATTTAGTATTATTTATATGATAGACATAAGATAAACAAAAATCTACATGTCTCTGAAACGTCACCGTTCATCGGGTATTGGTTGGCCTGTTTGTAGTTGCGTTGCGTGTGAGAACTTATTGCCAAACAAATTATTGCAATCAGACAGTTACAAATGACAATAAAGGACTGCCAATACCCGATGAATGGTCACATACTATTAGACACATTGAGAAATTCCATTCTAACTTAGCAACAGTAATGTCAACAACTAATATCTATATATATACACACACACACACATCACCGGTCAACTGTTTATACATTTATGCTGATTTTAATAAATAAGTATTTGTAATTTGTGTTTATGGTAAAGTCACTGGATTTTTTTCACCTTCATTCTTAATTTTGAACTACTGATCACAGAGAAGGCATACCATCTACAATTCATGTTAAGAGATTGACTGTCACTCTTATAACGAAACCACAGCTTAACATGCGGGGAATATTTTGTAGTAACACAGATTTGAACCGGACTCAACACTCAGAAAATAAGTGAAAGCAGATTAAAACACAATCGTTCAACGTTTGTCTGTTTTGTAATTTAACGTCGCACATATTAGGACATAAACTAAGGTACAAACTGTAATGTATCTTAGATGAAGACATACATGAAGTTGTAGAACGGTCTATCAGGTTGAAATTATATTCATAAATCTACCCCATGAAAGTTGAACACTTAAGAATATAGATAAATATGGCCAATAATATCCAATACATTAAAAAAAAACCTTCACTGTTTGTAACCAGTTTTAGTAAGCCCTAACAGAATAGAAAGTCACAGAACAGACCAGATTTTTTCATAAACTTGACAATCGTGCTTCTTTAAGTGTCACATAATTACAGATGGCTGATTAGGTTATATTAAAACGATTATGAGTATGTAACTCAGCAAGTCAAGTGATAATCACAGCCAATATAAAGGCGCGGTGGAACGGCATGCATAAGAGCTAAATTTTGGCATTGTTTGGCATTATGAAGTATTGTAATGCCACCAAAAATTGGTCGCTTTTGGAAAAGTTATGTAAGAGCCCTTTCCGACGCAAAGTATTCATACACTCACATCAAAAAGCTGTGTTCAGATGGGGGATATAAAATTT
>NW_013666433.1:51747-69697 GCF_000517525.1 Limulus polyphemus
GGGAAACAAGAGAATATACACCAATTTGGGCCACCATGACTATCCGAAAGAGGCCTAAGACAAGTGTACCCCAGCTACGGTAAGCAAATTGTGTCATCTTGAAACAGGGGAGAATTCAAGAAGTTTTGTGGCAAAAGCAGTCCACATATCCCAGGCAACAGTACGCAACAAAATAAAAAGAATTGATTGCTAAATTTATCCAAAGCTTCTCGAGGGCTATCTGTGCTAGCCGTCCATAACTTTGAAATTATAGACTAGTTAGCTCATGGGCTAGCTACTCTAATCGAATAGTGGAATTGACGTCACATTATAGTGCCTCAACAGCTGAAAGGATGAACATGTTCGGTGATGGGATTCGAACTCACAATTCGCAGATTATGAGTCAAGTACCCTAACCACCAGGATTCTATTTTTGGAAAAGCAACACAAGTTGCGTGTACACAAAGTGCTTCCATTACATATCTCTACGGTCGCATACCTCAAATAGCTGGAGAATAAAACGGGTACCCAGTATAACCAATATGAAGAAATAACAATAAAGTTATCTGACGCAGTGTCTTTGAAGTTATGTACAATCGAACTGTTGAAGTTGGCGCTGGAAAACCGCCATCCTTGTAAACTATATAGATTATGAAAACCATGCAGGGAGAAATGACGTGCCTTGGGACATGCCAGCCTTATGACAAAGCCTTTTGTAATGGAAACTACATTGAATGACTAATGTCAAAATTGCACGTTTATCAAATACAGTTTGTCAAAACGTAGCAATTTGGACAGTAATTAGGTGGTGAAACTTTAAAGACCTTTTAATATAATGTATTCGACTCTGTACAAACAGTTGTACGTTTATTGTTCTATATATGTGTATGATAATATTTGACATTCGCCTACTTGTTTAAAACTACTATTTACAACACACATATATATATTAATAATATCTTATCACGGTATTTATATACGTGTATATTCAGTTTAACAACCAGACAATAATAAAAAGTGTTACGCATGGAACGGATAAACATTAAAGGTTTAACTTTAAGACGGTGATCGGGTGAGGACTTGTGGTTAGCGTGGTCGAATTGTAAATATGAGGATTGCTAGATCGCGACCCGTTTCTCCCAAAACGCGCTGCACTTGGGGTCATAGGTTTGTTATAAGAATGATTGTCAAGTCCCACTATTCGATCAGATAAGAGTTAACGTTGGGTATTGTTGACTAATCGCTTCCCTGCGTTGGGTACTGTTGACTAGCTGCCTCCCTGCGTTTGGTACTGTTGACTAGCTGCCTCCCTGCGTTGGGTATTGTTGACTAGCTGCTCCCTGCGTTGGGTACTGTTGACTAGCTGCCTCCCTGCGTTGGGTACTGTTGACTAGCTGCCTCCCTGCGTTAGGTACTGTTGACTAGCTGCCTCCCTTGTGTAACTTTGTGCGAATTAATGAAATAAAAAGAGATGATATTTTCCAATCATTGCTCCGGTTCTACTTTCGTAGATACCTCTCTTTCCCGCCAATGCACATTTTTCTGTTTCTGTTCTGGTTTTATAGATCTCTCCTTATTTTCTGTTCAGCTATTGAAATTAAATGGAGATGTCTCTAAGATATAGAATGATGTAAGGTATTTATTTTCTTTAAATATATACACGGTGTAGTGTAACACAAAAAATTGGAGATTGGATTTCTCTCGGTAGATACAACGCAGACATTCCATTTGGAAGCGTTGATTTTTAAAAAAAATTTAACAGTTACTATTGGAGTAAAGTTAGACTTTCGTTTCTGCGGTACTATGAGGTTTGATAGATGATAATATTGTTGTTTGAATTATTCGGATGGATAAACCATATTTCATTACACCTTTGACTAGATTTAGAAATAGAGATAAAAGGGGTTCGTAATAAGATGGAACGTCTTTCTTACTATATTCGACTTTAATCTACTTTGAAAGTCCTAAGAACTATTATTTAGATTAAATAGCGATTACCAAATTTTTTCCTCGTAACGTTTGACGCTTATAATTGTACTTGTTTAATTTTTCGTCACCTACTCCTATTTTCTTAGTTTTACTGTTACTCTTTATATGTTTAATCCATCGTTTCGTTCATTATTTAAGTTCTTTAGGTCAATATTTTCTTTCGTGATGTGACCACTGTTGCTCGAATTGTAACGTACTATACTTCAATTTTAAATAATCCAAGGTATCTATAGCTTCCCAGTTTGCCCCTGAAGAGGAAAGGTCCGCCTTTCGAAAGTGCTCGGATTATAGGGTTTTTATCATTTCATAGCTTTGCGGAGTATTTTATATTTTTATTTAATGACTAATCAGATGCTTTAATTTTTACTTCACAATATGTTAGGTTTTAATTTTTGCTACATTATATATTGGATGTCTTTTTTTTATACATGTTGTAATAGTATCTAACAATTAATTAGACATTTAATTTTTTTCTGTATAAAACATGATATGTTGCTGGGACGACTTAATCCCATGTTTTACTTGTTTATAATATGTAAAGGCTATTGCTTCTTTTTCTGTGTTTTTTTGTCCCCCAGTGGATCAGCGAAAACTTTAAGGAGCTCGATTTCCCGTGGAGGACAAAGCACAGATAGCCAATTGCGTAAACTTGTGCTAAAACAAACAAACCTATAATTAATTTTTCTCATCTCTCCTCATTTATCTTTTTTTTCGAGTTAAAAATAATCTTATTTGTAATTTAAAAATCTGATAATCATAATCGTTTCCATGTTTTTGTTACAGAAACCACTATTACGTTGACTCTAAAATGTATTTATGAGACTTCTGCCTTGCAGACCTGTATAATATCGCACTAAGTGTTGTTTCTAGTATGTTTTTGATTTTTTTTTCAGATAAGAAACATATTCTAATACACATATTTTTATTGTAACAGGTGGAATATGATGCTGGGAGGACAGGCAGTGGAAGGTTTTCATCTGGTGAACGTGGTCCTTCACGGGTTGGTGGTTTGTCTTCTCACCTTCATGTGTAGAACCGTCCTACAATGGAACACTGAGAATTCAGCCATTACAGGACTTTTGTTTGCTGCTCATCCCGTCCACACTGAGGCGGTAAGAAATTTTTCACATTTTATTTTACTAAACAACACTAAAAACACCAACATTCATCTGCACTTAAAGGTTCATCATTCGGATTACACTAAACAACACCAACATTCATCTGCACTTAAAGGTTCATCGTTCAATCATCCGGTTGGATTACACTAAACACCAACACCAACATTCATCTCCACTTAAAGCTACATCATTCAATCCTCCGGTTGGATTACACTAAACAACAACAACATTCATCTGCACTTAAAGGTTCATCATTCAATCATCCGGTTGGATTACACTAAACAACACCACCATTCATCTCCACTTAAAACTCCATCATTAATCTTGCGGTCGGATTATACTAAAAAACATCAACATAAAGCTGTACTTAAAACTATCATCCAATCCTCCGGTTGGATCATACTAAAAACACCAACATAAAGTTGCACTTAAAACTATCATTCAACCTTCCGGTTGGATTACACTAAACAACACCAACATAAAGCTGTACTTAAAATTATCATTCAATCCTCCGGTTGGAGTATACTAAACAACACCAACATAAAGCTGTACTTAAAACTATCATTCAATCCTCCGGTTGGAGTATACTAAACAACACCAACATAAAACTGTACTTAAAACTATCATTCAATCCTCCGGTTGGAGTATACTAAACAACACTAACATAAAGTAAGAAGTGTTTCGGGTATATACTTTGCGTAATGTATAAGATTCATGCAGTCCCTCTCCTCGCCTCCCACGAAATGTCGCAGCATTTACCCTTTAGAGGCTTTTATAACATAGATAAAAAGGCTGGCAATGAACAAGCTATTATCACTTTACACCTAACAACAGTAAATATTTTGAAACTGAAAAGAAATGTGTGTTCCTAGCCTCCTTTCAACCATTTCCTCAATCATAGTTTTTGTTATGTAGTAGGTGAACAAACTTTCAATATGTGTTTCCCCATAGTAAAGTAATTCAAAATATCTGGGAAAGTGTGGTGAAATGTCTGGAATCGTTATATGGACATTTCATTTGATACAACTAAATTTTCTTTTCTCACTTGTAAGTGGTGCTTTGGCCACATATTTTATATCAGGATAATGTCTTTGTTTCCACAAAGATCTATTGTAACATCATAAGCCCTCGTTCGGCCACGTGTTTTGTTATCGGAACCTGTCTTTAGTAATGTTGCAGTACTAAAAGACAGCAGACCTGATATAACTATAGAAGGCCTTCCTGGGAAGATGAATTTATCGAATCAAGAAACTTTTCTTAGAATTAAGTAAACGTATTATGACTAAAATTAGACACAAAATTACAGCCATATTGAGCACAAAGCTACACAATGGACTATTTGTGTTCTGCCCGCTTCGGGTATCGAAACCCGATTGTTAGATATGAGTTCACAGACCTACTTTTGAACCACTGTAAAGGAAATATTATAGTATGGTTTTGTTAATAATGTCTAAAATAACTAATTATTTGTTCGTAATTGATTTTTAAAACTACACTCACCGACCATGTCAGAGTATTTTTATTGTATTTGATAATCGGAGATTGTTCATTTCAAACACATTGTATTTCTCTATATTCTAATATTTGATTTTTTAATTCAAACGTATTTTTTGTTGTACTATCTAAGTTTTGCATGGTTTCGTTAAGTTTGATTAATGGAAAAAGACATTCTTCCTGATTTCTGCATCAACATTATTTTATATTGTACATCCCATTAGATCCTTGGAAATTAGCCTATTGTTACTGCAGGCCATGAGTGATAACAGTACATATATTTCTGATGTATACATACATTGTGATCATCAAAGATAAAAGGAATATACACGCGGAGTTTCTCAAAACGTTAGATGAATTTCGCGAGTTTCACAAAACGTTTACTTTAGTGTGTTTCAAAGAAATATTTATTCTAATCAATATTTAAAAAATCCCTTTCTCTCCTCAGCAGAAATAATATTAAAAGTTTCTGATTGGATCCGAAGAACAAAATTTTGCTGTTTTAACTCTTATGCTGCAAACTAAAACGATATTAAAAAAAAACTAGAATGAAAAGAGTTTATAAAATTCTAACATGCTTAGCATGTTAACTGGGAAACTGTTAAATCAACACAATGTAAACCTGCATGAAAGTGTGAAAAAGACAGCAGGTTGTAGAAAAATCAAGTATAAATTGAATTAAATTCAATCCTTGTTACTGTATTTTGTTCTTTAGCTCTATTGGATTTCTTTCGTGACCCGTTAAAATCGAAATGTGCTTATACAAAAGCCAATCAATACTAAAACTTCTGGTTGTATATAATAGTTAAGAAATTTTTATATACGTGGGAACTCATATTATTCATGTCTGGGTCTTTGCTGAAAATTCACAGTTTTACATACAAATCTGTGATAATTTAGTTATAAGTACTGATATTTTCTGTGGGGGAGGGAGGTTACACTCCAAAATTGTTAAAGGTTCCCTTGAGTTAGTTTCTATGTTTGTTGATTAAATATTCTTTAGAAAGGGACATGAAGATAAGAAATAAGAAAATCGTAGAAATTATGATGTCACACATATCCGTTTTTCTTACAGAGTAGGTAATGTTACGTAAATTATGATGTCACACATATCCGTTTTTCTTACAGAGTAGGTAATGTTACGTAAATTATGATGTCACACATATCCGTTTTTGTTACAGAGTAGGTAATGTTACGTAAATTATGATGTCACACATATCCGTTTTTCTTACAGAGTAGGTAATGTTACGTAAATTATGATGTCACACATATCCGTTTTTGTTACAGAGTAGGTAATGTTACGTAAATTATGATGTCACACATATCCGTTTTTGTTACAGAGTAGGTAATGTTACGTAAATTATGATGTCACACATATCCGTTTTTGTTACAGAGTAGGTAATGTTACGTAAATTATGATGTCACACATATCCGTTTTTGTTACAGAGTAGGTAATGCTACGTAAATTATGATGTCACACATATCCGTTGTTGTTACAGAGTAGGTAATGTTACGAAATCTCTCGCTTCTCCCAAGACCAAAAGAACTCTAGTTTCGATGTGTGCACATACGGTGCCAGCGTAACGAATCGGCCTGGTACTTCGAGCACTAGATTCGAATCGCGTCACCGAACATGCTCGCCTTTTCAGTTGCGAGGACGATTTAATGTAACAGTGAATCCAACAATTCGTTGGTAACAAGCGTAGCCCAAGCATGGGTACAGGGAGGGCTAGCGCAGATAGCCCTCACGTAGCTTTGGGCGAAATTCAATAAACAAACAAACATATAAAATTACATAATTTTATAAAAATAAATAAATAATTCACCCCTTATCAATACACGTGAAACAACACAGGTGAACAACAGGAAGCCATTCTACACTAGCAAGAACTTCTTGAATCACAAATGTAATTCTTGTCAGTTAATTGATTATCTTGAATTATGCTAATAGTTTAATCTCATTTTATCTGATTAACACACAGAAATTACCACACATAGATTAAATTAATTGTTTTCTATCAAGGAGTTACTCTTACTTCTCAGGGACCAGGCGTGATTAAGTGGTTAGTGTGCCAAATTGTGAATCTGGTGGTCCATCGTTCGAGTTCCGCATTTTCAGCTTTGGGTGCTAATAGCTATTTGCCATCTGGTCAGAGTTCTAAATAAGACAGTTATGCCTGGACCTTGTGGTCTCTTACGTGGTCTTATAGCTCATGTGTCGTTGTAGGTGTTTTTCAGGTTGAAAATACCAAATATGCTCTATTACGGGTAATTACAAATAATGAAGGCTCTGAAAAACATATGTTTAACTTTTATAGTACATTATCGTGAATTTTTTTATCTCTCTCTCTCTCTAAATGAATTTCTTTGTGAACATAAACTTGACGTTAGAGTATCCTAGTCCATTAAGAAAAAATATAAAAAGTGCGAAACAGACTAACCATATGCTCACAGTTACATAAGATTCGAAAAAGGCCAACCACATGCCAAACTTCCATAACAGAGTGAAGCATTGGATCCAAAAAACATGTCAGAACTTTCAAAAAATACGTACTGAATGATAGAAACATGTCCATTAAATACTGAATGATAGAAACATGTCCATTAAGTACTGAATGATAGAAACACGCTCATTAAATACTGAATGATAGAAACATGTCCATTAAATACTGAATGATAGAAACATGTCTATTAAGTACTGAATGATAGAAACACGCCCATTAAATACTGAATGACAGAAACATGCCCATTAAGTAATGAACGAAAGAAACATGCCCATTAAGTACTGAATGATAGAAACATGCCCATTAAGTACTGAATGATAAAAACAAGCCCATTAAGTACTGAATGACAGAAACATGCCTATTAAGTACTGAATGATAGAAAATGTCCATTAAGTGCTGAATGATAGAAACATGCCCATTAAATACTAAATGATAAAACATGGCCATTAAATAGTGAATGATAAAACATGCCCATTAAATACTGAATAACTGAATCATGCTCACTAAATTATGAATAACCGAAACGCGCTTTCTAAATATCGAACAATTAGAACATACTCAACAAATAATGAATAACTAAATCATGCTCACCAAATATTAAACAATATAAGCATCTTCACTATGTATCGAACAATGCGAACAAGCTCAATAAATAATGAATAAGTGAATCATTCTCACCAAATATTAAACAGTAGAAACATGTTCACTAAATGCTCTTGAATAGCATGCTCATGTGTTTTTTTTTATATAAGAGACCACAACTGAAAACTGGTAAGCTTTCCCCGGAAGATTTATAAGATAAGTTCGACGTAGCCGCATCTGTTCAAAAAGTAACTGAACAACTGTGCTGAGTTTAACTCTGACTAAGGGCCTTTATTTCACAGCATGCAACTGTTTAAAAAAAACAGAGTATGCGAAAGTATAACAAGGAGCCAAACTAATGCAAATGTCATGAAGTATTAAAGCAGAAAGAGAATTTTAAGACATAACCTAAAAAACTATTTTTGCACAAAAACAGTCATGAAACGTAAGCTTTACTCAGGGAATTTAACAAAGACACACCTGTAACGTCTGCCTTGACAGATAGATAAGTAGATAAATAGCTGTCTAGCTATTTGTAGGTATATTTGTGTGTGTTTCAACTTTGAACAGCAGGTCATCCTAACATTATGATTTTACATGCACGAACAATAAAACTATATCATAATGTATGTATAAAACTGTGGAACATAACCTGAAACGTGCAAGCTATAAAGCATTGGATTATGACTCTATTCCTCAGTAATGATGTTTTTCCTTCTCTTCCTGGATGAGTAGAGATGACCAATGAACCAGAGATTTGTCTCCGATTAAAGAAACCCAACCTAATTTATATACAAACCAGGAGATCAGGGTCGAATCTAGGAATATAAAATATTTTTCTCTGAAGGTTTGGCTCAATATATTATCAAACCTAAAAAGAGGAAAAGTCAATAAGATGATAAATCACATGACGTATTAGTCTTCAACTTGCCCATGCCCCTGTTATGGGTTAAAGTGTAATTCCTTTGTCTGCATTGAAGATGCACTCTTCCATTACTCCATTGTATAATCCATGACTATGTTAATGATATATATATATATAAGCCCCCCAGTGGCACAGCGGTATGTCTGCGGACTTACAACGCCAGAAACGGGGTTTCGATACCCGTGATGGGCAGAGCACAGATAGCCCATTGTGTAGCGTTGTGCTTAATTATTAACAAACAAACAAACAAATATAAATATAATAGTACTGTCTATTGTATGTCTATGTAACTGCTTCGCAGGGTGTGGATGGATCTTCACCAAAGTTAGTATGAAGGCTCATGTGGGGATACACACAAATGTTTAGTTTTGCATTTTGCAGTTTTTTATGGGCGTTTTTACATTTTCTTACAATTACATATAAGAGAATCAACTTTTCATGTTCTAAGATAACCTTTATTAATCATGAATTAAACTTCCGTCCAGGGGACGAAAACTCTAGCTAGCTTTACAATAAAGTAATATTCGTCGTTTGAAATGCCTTAGCACACTCGTAATCCCTAAATAAATCTCAGAGTATTACGTATTTCAGATTTAATGTTCTGAATGGTGTGTTTATACAGCCATATAAATACCTCACTTTTCATCTTCCATATACTTTAGTAACTTAAGACAAGAATTAAAATACAGAGGATGGGTGCGTTACATTAAAATGATATTAGAGCCTCAACTTGTCGTTACAGTCCATTTCGCCACGTCCGGTCACACTCTATCTGACGATTGTGCATCTTGACAATAGCTCTGCAGTGTAATTTCGTTTGAAAAAGCTCAATCGTAAAGCGTTCATGTCCAGAACAAACCACTCTTCTCTGATTGCTTTCCATATGCCATCTATTGTATGATAACAAGGGTTTCCCAGTACGTTTCACAACAGCTGAGGCACAGAAATTCATAGGCAATGCCTCCGGCAAGCCCGGCATGGCCAGGTGGTTAGGGCACTCGACTCGCTATCTGCGGGTCGCTGGTTCGAATCCCCATCACATCAAGCATGCTCGCCCTTTCAGCCGTGGGGACGTTATAATGTGACGGTTAATCCCACTATTCATTGGTAAAAGAGTAGCCCAAGAGTTGGTGATCGGTGGTGATGACTAGCTGCCTTCCCTCTAGTCTTACACTGCTAAATTAGGGACGGCTAGCGCAGATAGCCTTCGTGTAGCTTTGCGCGAAATCGATAACAAACAAACAAAGCCTCCGACAACTTGTCTGGTACGTCTTCGTATGGAATAGCATGAATACCCTTTTAATTCTCCAGCCACTAGAGGTATGCGATAGTTGAACAGATACGTCTTGGAAGCAACTTGTGTACATGTAACTTGTGTCACTTTTCCAAACAAAAATCCTACTTGACTATTTTGCGTGCTGTTGCCTAGAGCACGTGGACTGTTTTTTTGCCATTGACCTTTGCGTTCATGGATTATCATCGGTTACAAGATGTTGCAATTTGCTTACCCCGGTTGGAGTACAGCTTATTGCAGGTCTCTTTCTGTACCCTAAGTTGATATATATTCCTTTGTTTCCTAACGCCATTACTTATAAGGATGTCCCCTTCTAGCAAATTCTAAATCTCAAATTTTAAGATATCTTTATCAACTGAGTGTACTGTTATTGTGCGTCGGAAAGGCTGCTACATATCCTCTCGAAGCTCGATGACATCACACTACTTAAGAAACGCCAAACAATGACAAAATGTAATTCTGATTCCACCGAAATTTTATACCAGTTATGACTGTCATATGTCTTATTGATTTGCATATTCAAAATCGTTCTAATATAACGTAGTCAACTCACCGTAGTATACCGTGCAATGTAATAGAATATTTTGTTTCTACCCTGTATGAAATAACTTATTTTAATGAAGCTCAGAAAACACTTGTTCAGTGACAAGAAAAACGCCACCTTGGTTTTCATTTTAAAAAAAAATGTTTTATTTATTTAAAGGCATAACACTAAATTTTGTATATTTTGAAAATGTTGAATTAACTTAATATATAAATCAATATTCAATGGCCGTCTTCCAAAAAATATTGGCTTTGGTCTTAACGATTCTTCTTCACAGCTTAGTCGTTAGACTACACCGTATAACTCAGAATGACGTCATATATGGTTTCTATAACAATCTCGATATTTGTGTGAATGATGCTTTCCATATTTTTTAACATTATTTTTTTATTCGCAACTCTTTCAAGAATAACGTATTCACAAGAAACTGACGTAATGTGTAAAAAATAATCAAAGCTGAACAATCCTAACTCTTAAAACTAGAAACACCGACTATAAGATAATTTGATAGCAGTTATAACATAACACACTAGAAGTGTTTGTTTAAGTATACATATATAGCCAGTTATCGTTAACTATATTTCTTTGTCTTCCCAGAAAAGATTAGATATAATTTATTTCCTACTTCCGTTCCATCATCATGTCAGGAAAGAAAATAAGATAAAGGTATTCAGAGAAGAAGAAGGTGTGAATATTGACCATCAATCACGTGTCACTGTTTGATTCGTGGCTATTGAGATCTGGCCAATAGAGCGAATATTCCTGGAATCAACTGTCATTTTGAGTTCCAATAAAAAAAAAAGATGAATTTGTAAAACATAAGCCTTTTGTTTCGAAGGCATTGGAAAAAATATATCAAGTGTTTAGAACTAAAATCTATAAAATTTCAGGAACTTCCCCTCATATTCTACCATACTAAAACGAAACTTTATTAAGTAAAAATAATACATATTTATTATGCATACGTGTGGGGTAATGATGGTTAGTACTTTCAGATCCTCTAAACTGCGCCAATTTTTTATATAACATATTTGGAAAGTGCAAAAACAGTCCCAGATACTATCAAAATGCACAATATTTAGTGAAAATTCCATTTTTCTGACAGACCCCTTAGTGTGGCTCCCTCATCTCCTATTTCGTACAATAGTAACTCCCCCTTTATACATTTCTGCCTAAGAACCTGTTTTTTACCCTATTCTAAAAACGAACATTTCTTTTTTTATGCTCTTTAAAGCTTGTTTTTAATCGATAATACCTTTTTATTTAAGTCACACTTCGAATGAACAATTTGAAGCCAATCGAAACAAAAATATATTTTATCCAAAGCTAAGTTACGCCCTATAGTTAATAATATTTCTAAGAACTGTGTTATATGATGCTAGTGCCCTTGGTAACATTTAAAGTGTGCGTGTTTTTAGAAAATTGGTCTGAACTAAATGAAAAGAAAACTGCAGCAGGTTTTATTTACAGTCTTTCTACAAATTTCTAGTTGAATTTTCGTAATTATTTTTAGCTTGTCATTATATGTTTTTATGTTCATTGAGTTTTGAAGTTAATATGAGCCATTGAGTCATTTAATATATTCCTACGATTTAAAAAAATCAGGTAATCTTTTGTTTCGGTTAAAGTGAATACGTAACATATCATTTGAGATTCTTAGACTTTAGGAGATAAAAACGATCATGATTAATATTAACACAGGTTTTCGTTTTGTTTTCAGGTGTCAAGTATCGTAGGACGAGCAGAACTTCTCAGTGCTTTGTTTTTCTTTGTGTCTTTTCTATGCTTTCACAAGTAAGTATTATAGCATTGAATAAATATGTTTGTGTTGGGAATGTATAACTAAATGTTGTTGTATATAAAAGTAATCCCATGGTACTGCCGATGAACGTAACTGCATGTTCTAGTACATACCTAATGTAATATCACCAACTGATACAGTGAATCACAAATTAAAGTATATAGTCACAATTAAATCATGGATTTCAAATTGGAAGAATCAGGAGATTCTGTAATGCAGATATCATAGCTATTATCATTATTGTAATCTTATGTGTAATGCAATTTAAATATCAAGACACACGGTAGTGTGCCGTGCAGTCAAGACAACCTGCTGCTGTGTTATTAACAGGAGTGATAGTTTAGCGATAGTTCCACCTTCTGTATCTCGAACTGTGGTAGTCCAAACTATCATATATTTTCAATGGATGTGCTCTAGTGGACTCTTACTTTCTATACCAAATTTCGAGGCAATCAATTAATAAATACCTGAAATATAACATATCCAATTTTGATTGAGTTTCTTCCTATTTTTTTTCTCTTTGCACCAAAAGTACGGAACTTTATTTGATAGAAAAACATTCTTAACTTTTATAGATTTTTATAAAATTTGGTATACTGATAGTTCTTTTCAACCTACAATTAGGAGTCTCATTTGGTGTAACTATAACCATATGTGCAAAGTTATTCAGCAAAACAAACGCTCAAATTTAACAAAACGTTTTGCGCACGCCTACGCAAAAAGTCACGTATGCTATCGGTCTAACATTTTTACTACAGTTTCATTACAGTTTTTAGTTTTTTGTCATTAAGATTAAAGAGGGCAGCAAATCAGTGCAGCAAAACTGTAAGGTTAAAGGACGTACAGATACAAAAGTACTGGTTAGACCAAGCAAACTAGATTGGCAGTTTCTAGCTCAAGTTTTCAAAAGAATCATACGGGTGGATGGTTATTATTGATTGTTCATTATCAACTTCTTAGCACAAATTTACTAAATGTTATGTAAATATCCTAATTAAAGAGTGTTTAGCGTCACGTTATATTAGCTTAAGCAATTAGCATAAATAATGATGCTCGATACGGCTATACCGATTGCATGGGGGTGATGACAAGAAACTGTTAATCCAAATTCCACAGCGTTACTATAAAGGAAGCTATTAAAACTGTTTTAGAGAGACAAACTACCACCATATATTTTAAAGAATCTGGTTGGTTCTGTAAAGTAAAGGTCTGTTCACAATAATAGGGTTGCGATCCTAAAGCTAATGTTGGTTACTATCGAGTGTCACTTTCTTACTTGCTTTGGCTTGTTCGTGTGTATTGACAAAAGTCATGATATCTAATCAAAAACACCAAAAAGGATTGAGTGTGAGACTTACATAAGGGAATGAAATCAAAATTGGCGGCCAATTTTACATCAAATATTCATTCATTAGTTAACTAGGCCGCAAAATTTATTTTACCCACAATCATACCCCAAGTTGAACAAAAAAACGTGGCCTAGCTAACTAACGAATGATTATTTGAGGTAAAATTCTTATCAGTGCTATAAGTGCAACTACCAGTTTGGTCGCCAATTTTGATTTCATTCTTTTAAGTCCCACACTCAATCTTTTTTTTTTTTTGGACGCACCTTTTTTTCACACTTAAGGTGTTTTTGATTAGATAAAATGAAGCTGCAAGGATACGTAGGGGCTCTGAAAATAAATTCCAAAACGTTACTTGAGTAGCTTGTCAAGGTGAAATGAATGTATTAGAGAAGGTACGTTCCTAAGAAAGAAACAAGCTTTGTCAAAATTCGACAACTACATCAAACCAATGACCTATTTTTTAAAATTCAATAAATAATAAAGGTAACTAAAAATGTCAAATCACCGAGAACGACTTGTGAACTATGCAAAGCAAACTTTTAGAAAACGGGCAAAGAATTATTCAAGTATATTGTTAGAGATAATAATTCGTTCCAAATTATTTTTATTTATTGAACCCTTCGCTGGCTCAGTCTAACAGTGTAGAATTTGGATCGACAAAAGGAACAATGCTTGCTTTCACTGTCAGGACAAGAAAGAGCCTTCGATTTCCGTAGATAGTTCTGCCAAGTTGCTGGAAAATGTGTGATTTTTATCGTAACATCAAAATCCGAATTTACCACCATGTTTTTATGCAACAGAAAGAAACTAATATTTCATCAGAATTTGTTTTCTTTACATAACAAAAGAGAAGCTGCGTCATTTTATTTATTTTTTCATCACAAATATCTAATTCTTTCAGTTGCTTCGTCTCTAAAAGATGACGTCACCTACATTCGTGTTTACTTGAGTGAAACTTAACTGAACTTCTACTTTGGTTTATTGTATATATATTTTTTTCAAAACTACACGGCCCGACATGGCCAGATGGTTAAGGCTCTCAACTAGCAATCCGCGGGTTCGAATCCCCATCACACCAAACATGCTCGCCCTTTCAGTCGTGGGGGGGGGGGAGTTATAATGCGACGGTCGTTGGTAAAAGAGTAGCCCAAGAGTTGGCGGTGGGTGGTGATCACTAGCTGCCTTCCCTCTAGTCCCTAAATTAGGGGCAGCTAGTGCAGATAGTCTAGCGCCAAATTCATAACAACCAACCAACACAATGGAGTATCTGCGGTACTATTAAATTTATATGTTCCCAGGTGGGTCAGCGGTAAGTTACGGACTTACAACGCTAAAATCAAGGGGTTCATTTACTGTGGTGGACACAGCAGATAGCCTAATATGGCTTTGCGTTAAAACAAACAAACGAATAAAATTAAGTTTTTGTGCATAACGTCTTCTCATCCCAAATTTTTTTGCATGTACCAATTTTACTTTTTCGTTTTACAGATAAATGTGAATGTACCATTATATCCACCAAGAATAATCTAAATGTTACAACCTTGGGCGTGGTCAAATACATCAATCAAAAGGGTTTGACCTCCTGAGGCCAAAACTGTTATTAGATCTCAAATCGGTCAAGAGATGGCGGAACTATGAGCTAAAAATATGTACTCTGAAAAACCCATAGCCATTCTATGAGCCGATATGCCGCGGCTAAAAACACAATTAAATAAGTTATGCCGTAGTTAGTTTTAAAGCATGGAAAGCAGATAAAGAAAAAGAAAAACTGGTGTTGCTATATTTTAGCATCCTTTGTTTTTCTATCAAATACAAACTTCTCAGCATACTAATACCTTATTTCAAGTACGTTGATATCCCTATGAATTACAGGTACTTCTCATGTTATCAACATAATATTTAAAATGCTATGAATATATACATCTCAGTTTAACAGTGCCTTATTTTAACTATTTTGGCATGTTAAATAAATCCGGACTTTCAGCTAATCAATATATTGTTTATATTACTATTGTTACGTATCTGCTTGTTTGTTAATTTCCGGTAGAAATTCTTTCCAAGGAACTTCAGCGATACAAGTCCTTTGTTGATTAAACCAGTTTATTCTTCCTCGATACAAACTTTTAGCACACAGTAATTCCACAGTTAATACATTTCTCGTCACTTTAAACTTAACAACTCTTATAATACACGCTATAAAACACAGTGATTCACACACTTTACTTACCGTCACTACTGTTCGCTTTTTTAATTATCTATATCTCGCTGGCTTCTCTGCCAGGCTAATATACAAACAAAGGGGGCGTCGTGAATGCACTCGGGCCTCCCCGATCATTCATGATCATTCGAGAAATTTCACGCACGCTACCAGCGCCAAACGCGCCAGCAGCGTCACGTGACTTCCGCTGTCGTAGTACTATGAAAGTTCATGGTCGAAAGTGTTGTTAACAGCGGCAGTACACAATTATCTAATTATTATAAATGAGATAGTTTGGACGTCTTTTAGTTAGCTATGCTCGTTATTGAGTTATTTTTATTTCTGGCCTATGCAGGTAGCCTGCTTTGATCAGAAGTTAGTATTAAATATCTATCAAATGCAAGCTTCTCAGCTTACCAGTACCTTATTTTGATATCGATATCAAATACGAATTTCTCAGATTACAATACCTTATTTTAACTATTATGATTTGCGTAACGTATGTTTTGACTTGGTGATTTTTTCACGATACATATATTTTATTTTGAAATACAAAGTTACGTACATTTCTTAGAAGATGAAACTGCCTTCAATCAAATTTAACTTCATATTCAAATTCGTTTAGTGCATATGGTACAGACTTGAATCAATGTATTAATTGTTTCACAAACATCCATAACAAACAACAACAACAAAAATGCTTTCGTTTAGAGATTAAATAAATATTAAGGTACGAAAACAAATGGAAAACGAAAAGACACTAAGAAAATATAACTACACTTTTTAACAAGTTATTTGCGAAAACTACCATCTCACCTTAAAGTTCTTTTTTCAGTATCTATCACCAGCGCAGTGGATTGATGGGTACTGTACATTTGTAGTTGATTTTTATTTTATTTTAAAAATCAATAATAAGGTTCAAAATGAGCGGGTAGAAAGCGTTTTAATTTTTGTTTTTCAAGAATGAAGTTACACATTTATTTTATGTTTGAAAGATCAATAATCAGGCCCAAACGAAGTTGGATGATTACATCTTTTAGGTTTTCTTTAGCCGCGGCATAACGGTTCATAGAATGACTTTGAGTTTTTCACGTACAAACTCCGTCATCTCTTGACCGATTTGAGTTCTAATTACAATTTTGATCTCAGGAGGTCAACCGCTTTTGATTGATGTATCCGACTACGCCCAAGGTCTTATAGATTAATTTACAGTAATCCTTCCTAAAATAATTTCAATTTGAGGGTAGGCTGGTAAAGATACTGATGAATAATAAAACTTAATCGGGTATACGCGCGCCCCACACTTGGTATTGCTGGCGCACAAAATATAGCAAATAAAATGGGTAAAAACGTTCTGATAAATTAAGTTACTCTAATCCTACCTAAAACAATTTCAAGTGCCGCGGCTATTGAAGATTCCTTCTTTTTCATAAGATAACAAAAGACTGTATTTCCTTACTTTATTTTATCCTTTTATAATTTATCTTAAGACGTAATGTAATTGCAAAGCTCTGGATCTCCTTAGCTTATTTCATTCTTTCAAGCTTTAGATTTAGCTTTAGACGTGGTGGAAAGGGTAAAATCCCTTAGTTTGTTAGTTTCTACCTTAAACCATAGATGGAGTGAGAAAGGTTGGACTTTCTTAGTTTGTTTTAAGCTTTCAGATTCTGTCGTCAGATTTACCTTGTTTTACTAGGTATCGCACCCACAAAAAGACTGGTTTTTGGACGCTGTAATTGTTTTCCTCTTTAATGATGAATCATTACGCAATTAGGTGCTGAGAAGACTGCATTTAATTAACTTGTTTGCTTTAATCATTTGTTATCTAGATTTTATTATTACTGATCACGAGAAGGCAATGAAATAGTCTATTTCTTCCCGATAGAAGTTTATTATTATTATTAATGAATGAAAACGTACTGAACCTAACTTGAGGTGATAATAGAAGTAATAATTCTGATTTATTATTATTGTTAATGAATAAAAACGTACTGAACCTAACTTGAGGTGAGAGTAGAAGTAATAATTCGGATTTATTATTATTATTAATGAATAAAAACGTACTGAACCTAACTTGAGGTGAGAGTAGGAGTAATATTTCTGATTTATTATTATTGTTAATGAATAAAAACGTCCTAGAACCTAACTTGAGGTGAGAGTAGGAGTAATATTTC
>NW_013666433.1:69931-75389 GCF_000517525.1 Limulus polyphemus
TGAACCTAACTTGAGGTGAGAGTAGAAGTAATAATTCGGATTTATTATTATTATTAATGAATAAAAACGTACTGAACCTAACTTGAGGTGAGAGTAGAAGTAATATTCGGATTTATTATTATTATTAATGAATAAAAACGTACTGAACCAAACTTGAGGTGGTAGTAGAAGTAATAATTCTGATTTTTCATTATTATTAATGAATAAAAACGTCCTGAACCTAACTTGAGGTGATAGTAGAAGTAATAATTCTGATTTTTCATTATTATTAACGGATAAAAAATGTTTAAAATGCGCAAGATTGTTTATCCTTTATTAAACAAGATTCTATATAAAAAACTAAAATGAAACATGACATGATCAATAACTTGTTAAAATAACCTCCTCTCTCAGAATACTCAGTCTCAGTTAAATGTTAAAATTGGCACTTCAAGTCGCAGAGCACTCTGGCGGCAAAATAGATCGACGAGATTATAGCTGTAGGATTATTCTAGGTAATGTCTCTGTAAGTCGTATTTCAAGAGGAGAGTTTAGACGAACAAACTAGTTGATCAATACCAGTCTAGTGGCCTTCCTTCTCGAACTTTTCTTTAGCCAGTTTCTCTTTATGGTGGCGGAATGATCAGACCGCATTTCAGTGTTCTAGCAAGTGGACATATTCTTGAGTAGTACGGGTTCAATATTGTAAAGAAAGTTTAACAAAATCAGTTTTGGTTAAGATTAGCTAACAGTTCGTTTATGTTGCGAGACAGCTACTTAATACTAACTTAAAATATTTTGTATTACTTCTGATCTTTTTAACTTTACCCTAAGTTAACATTTCCTAGAGCAATTTTACTGATTATATAAGAACATTTAACATGCTTCTGAATCTTTATTTTAATATTAGGCAAAATATACATGAACCATTCCTTTTGAATTTTATCTTCGCCATTAGATAAATAATGTGAATGTTTAGTTGAAATACATTCAATTTCATTTTAATTAATTGATTAGACATACGTACACATCCTTGGAATGTACACTATTTTGATTTTTTTTGCTGTAATGAATTAGATTAAATGTACAGATTTTTCTGAAATATGTGCATTGTAACTTTTAAATTCAGAGTAAAACTTGCATATTCTTTGATTTTAAACATTAGGGTTTCACAAAAGGTAATATTTATGTCGACACACCTATTCTTGGTTTGAACAGTTTGTTTAATTCGTCTTTCCAAAAGTGAGTTTCAGCGTGAAACAAAATACACAGATTCTGTTGGCACACGCACTTTCTGAATATTAACAGTTTATGCAGTTTGTTTACTACACCATACCACGTTTTAGCTTCAGCTTTTAATAAGATCTACAGATTCTGTTGGCACACGCACTTTCTGAATATTAACAGTTTATGCAGTTTGTTTACTACACTATACCACGTTTTAGCTTCAGCTTTTAATAAGATCTACAGATTCTGTTGGAACACGTGTGTGTGTGTTTTCATAGCAAAGCCATATCGGGATATGTCCACCGAGAGGAATCGAACCCCTGATTTTAGCGTTTTAACTCCGTAGACTTACCACTATCGCACCGGGAGACCTTTTGGAACTTGTGCTTTCTGAATTTTAACGGTGTATACAGTTTGTTTATTACACACTTTATGTTGGAACACGCACTTTCTGAGTTTTAAAATTAACAGTTAACAGTATATAAACAGAGAGATAATCTCAGTTTATAAGGACGATTTACATGTACTGATTGATTGCCACAAATGCGACTTGTGGGCGGTTAAGCGACATGTATAGAATCTATATATTTGGCTCACAATAAATTCCAGACCATTCAACAGTACAATGGCCTGGCTGGTAGACATACGGCTGGAGATATTTGTGTCAGCCTTTTCAGTAAGAGAGAATATCAATATAACGAGATAATTAATTGATGCATATTGAAATGACAGAGTATTTGAAGAAGGAAGCTTTTATTGTTTTCCATATAGGAAAGCACCATGTTCCGAAACTACATCCAAACCAATCCGGAGCAACGTCATCTGTCTCAGAGTGAAGGCCATAACGAAGAAGAACCCTCTGACACACAAAAAAGTCATTCTGATGAAGTTAAGCATATCTACTGTTGGAGTTGACAATATTGTTTGTTTGTTTTGAATTGCGCGCAAAGCTACACGAGGGCTATCTGCGCTAGCCGTCCCGAATTTAGCAGTGTAAGAGTAGAGGGAAGGCAGCTAGTCATCACCACCCACCACCACCTCTTTGGGCTACTCTTTTACCAACGAATAGTGGGATTGACCGTCACAATATAACGGCCCCACGGCTGAAAGAGCGAGCATCTTTGGTGGGACGAGGATTCGAACCCGCGACCCGCAGATTGCGAGTCGACCGTTAACAATATAAGAAACGAGGATTTGATGTTTGTTAAAGCTTATAAACTTATAATCCACAAGCTTCCATCCACACCTTAAAATCAATGTATGTTTTTTTTGGGAAGCATAACCGAAGACTCTGGAATTGCAGCAATAACACTTGATTACGCAGTTTTCAAATCCTAAGATGTAGCTTCAATTTGCATCACGTTTTTAGTTTACGTAAGTGTCTTGGAAGCCGATGTGCATATACACCGGAGAGCTTATGGAGTTATGATGCATTGTCTAAGATTAACTTCTTTGCCTTATTCAGAAACTTGTTACAATAGAAATTGTGTTGGGCAATAGTAAGCAACCCTAGCCATCAGATCTGAGGATGATTGAAGAGGTAGGAAGTAAGTCCTACGATTACATTGGACCTGGAACATCATTCTTATAAAATGCAATTAAACTCAGTAAATAATATCGAAACGCTCTTACAAACTTTTAGGGTCAGAGTTTTCAGAAATAGTTGCGATGAATCTCCCTCTCTCTGTTTTCTTTTACGTTTGGTGTTATCCAATATTGAGGGATAACTTTGGAACAGATTCTTTTTGGTTCTTAACCCCAAAATTAACAAACTGTTATGGATTCTGCTAAATAAAACGTCTAAAGAAATCCTTTACTTTCGAAGTAAGACTAACACGTAGATACTCTGCATATTCAGATTTTGTATCTTTGAAAAGTAGACAGAGTATAAAGCTTTAGATGATTATAGGTTTCTCTCTAGCTCCACACATTTGGACATCTAAAAAAGTTCAACTCACTTATTGCAAGAATTAAGTGGGTAAAAGGATGGAAAAAAGAAGAAAAAATGTCAATTGTCGGCTGTTTAAAGTTAAATGAGGAAGAACAGTCTTATGTATGCACTTAAGTCGGCTGTTTTATAATGCCATCTTTCGGTTCTATTTTTAGTTAAGCTTAGCGTAACGCACCATTTCGAATATGCCAAGACGCTAGACCCGCCGATACATCACTGTTTATCACTGAAGAAGGTGGTACAAAGAAACAAGTGAAGTTGAAGGTTTGAGAAAAAACAACAAAGAAACCCATGCCACGGAAATGACATGCTATGCATACGTTCATATATAAGACCAGTTTACTTGCTATTAATACGCTTCACAATCCCGTTTGATCCTCTCTCTATTCTGACATAATGACAGTGTCTTCCTAAGAAGGAAACGTGATAAGTCAGAGCAGGCGCTACGCCTATACTACACAGAGAACTTTTGCATACACATTTATCTTTTATATCCTCTGATTTTTTCTGGGAGGGGGTAATGGAATGACAGTAGGCTGTTTCGTTCGATCTGAAAAATGACAGGCGTGTACTAGAAGTATTACACAAAGTCAAAAACTAACATGAAAAGAAATTATGTGTTTCATATAACACTAAGCATGATAGTTTGAAAATTTCTGTCGCAAAGTTAAAACTAAGACTTATAAAAATGTATGAAATAAGTAATTTGTTTTGTTTTTGTCCATTTGAGACTAAACTTAGAGATGAATCATTATATACAGACACTAAGACTGTCAACTTGAAAGACTCTGAAGCTTAAAGTGTTTACCTCTGTAAAAACCATTAGTTTATAATTTAAGTTGGATTATATTTCTAAGTCGAAAGTTATTTTTACGGTAATATATCTGAAGATTAACAAGCATGATCTTTTAAAATACCATCCGGTAAACAGAGTTTTACTTCTGAGCGTATTTTTCTTATCTTCTTACGCTGTAAAGGACAGAAAAAGAACAAAAGACAGTGTACTTCCGAATTTCTCCAGCGCTTATCTTTTCTCAAGCATAAACCTTTCGGACGTCATCACGTAATAAAAGAATAGATCATGCTATGATCGAAGGAAGGCAGTCAATTAGATATGAACAAAAGACTATCGAACGTTAAAAGCTGATCAAACTCGTTTGAAAAACAATGGATTTTTAATACTTAAAAGTTTTAAGCAATGATATAATATTACCGATCGATTTTAAAATTATTTTTAGATTCCACTCAGAGTTAACGCGCATATTGTAATGTTTTTTTGCTGTCACTGAATATCCATATCGTATCCACAGAAGCAAGAAAAACTATTTTAAAGAGCTTAAATTGGCATTTGCGACCTTAACGGTACCTTATGCTTCCTGGGCTAAGCGTCCTCATCAGAGATCCTCAGGGTTCAGATATAACCGTCCCTAACTTGGCCAGAATGAAGCCAATTAATTAACAGCACCGTCATTAAAAGACCTTTGTTCGACTCTTGAACTGAAAAACAGGGTTGCCTGTTACTTTGATAAAACGTTCTTAGCTAAAAGTTCGGAGCGTACTAAAAGGGAACAATACACTAGCTTTGGGCTGTTCGATCTGCAGCCCGGCAAGCTAACCACTAGGCCACGGCTGACTCATACTTTTGAAAACTATACTGCTATTTTATGTAAATACTTGAAACGTCAAACAACATGCAGTTGAAATTTTTTACAACGCATAGAAGAAAGTGAGGTAAGACGATTCTTTTCAGTAAAACGGCCACCCCTGTATATCATCATTTATGACGTGTTGCAATATAGAAGGAATTATATGTAACTATTGTTCTCGTCGTGACCCGTGCAAAAACACACTGATAAACGGGCATGAATGATCAAACCGTGACTTCAACCGTTTATTTCTGAACAACTTTGATCTGCGGTAAGCGTCATGAATTTTTTTTATGGTTACAAAGTAACCAGTTATTTCAGAGGATTTCATTTTGTAGATTTCAAACAATAAGAAATTATAGACAGCTGAATGTGCTCTAAAAGAAACACAGATCAACTTCACTTGCTTCGATTGCCCCACCCACAGTAACATAAATTTCCGCCATAGGTTTTGGCTGCGATGTAAATCCTTGCTCCACACCAATACCCACGTTCTTTTTGACTTTCGCCTATATAATACGCAGTTTGCGCTGGGCCTTCCCGATCTTCACCGGAAGTATTTAATGATGATTTAAGTGATCTAAATGTAATTGCTAAATGCAGTTTTCAGTTTTACACTACTTCAAATCGCAGTTATTATGAGTTAAATAAGGGC
>NW_013666433.1:76186-77493 GCF_000517525.1 Limulus polyphemus
AGAAGAGAGACTACAGCAGTGATAACTGGAACAAGAAGTACAAAGGGAAAAGCTTAGTAAATTTCAAAATGATTTATGTACCTTAAAGCATGATTTACTGTCTTTTACACAAGGAGGATATATTAGCCATGGACCTGATCAGCTTCAGACAACGGAAAGCCTTTTGCAGACCCCACAGCTAAACCCTAATGCAGACATCTTCAGTTCTATCAGAAATCACTTTCCAGACATGAGTGTCAGCAACAGGGGTGGTCTAGTACGAAGGAAGTCACAGGAATTCGATGGGAAGGCACCATGGGAAGCATATAGAGCACAATTTGAGCTCCTGGTACAAATGAAGAAGAGGAGAAGAAATCAGTGTACCTAGCAAGAGCCTGAAGGGACAACCACAGGAAATACTTGGACAGTTGTCAGAAGATGACAGGCACAATTATAGAGCACTGGTAGCTGCTCTAGAACTCAGGTATGGAACTCAAAAGCAGTCTGAAGTCTACAGGTCTAGGTTTAGAACGAGAATCCGTGCTAAAGGGTAGAGCCTGCAAAAGCTGGCACAGGATTTGGAAAGTATAGCACACAAGGCCTACACAACTGCACACCAGATGTTCTCAAGCTGTTGCTGAGGGATCAATTTGTAGATGCCTTGGACAGTCCACAACTGAATATACAAGTGAAGCAAGCACACCCCTCTACTATGCAGGATACAATGGCCAGGGCTCTTGAATTCGAATCCTATGTTAAGTCCAGCACAGAGGTACCAAGGTTGGTACAGTCATCAGGACTCAAGGCCAGCTTTCAGAGAGGTTTGAGGGACTTTGCTGGCACTGTAACAAACCTGGGCACAAGAAACCTCAATGCTGGAAACTTCAACACAAGGAAGATGCCACGGTAGGAAAGGCTACTACCCAGAAAGGTTGTTGGAACTGTGGAGAGCAAGGACATATGAGAAACCAGTGTAAGAAGAATACTAACAGTTAGTCAGCTTTGGGAAACCTGTAGTGGTTGGTGCTGAGGAACGCCCACCAAATCCCATTGAAAAACTCCAAACAGCTAAGTATAAAATGGCAAGCACACATAGTGTCTGCGTGACAGGAAAGCTGGATGGCCAAAGGTGCAACTTTGTCATGGATTCTGCATTTCAGCAAACCCTTGTGAGTATCAAGGTGCAGGATCACAAAGGAGTACCAGAAGCCACACAGAAGCTCTGGGGGGGTGACAGGACATCCTGCAAGGTTGTGGGGACCAGTGTGGGTAACTATTGAGTTCCTGGGCTTAAAGGACAGACACAAAGTATACTTGGCTGACATTGA
>NW_013666433.1:78450-79333 GCF_000517525.1 Limulus polyphemus
GTTTGTGAAGGACTTTACAACTATAGCTGCCCCACTACATGATTTAACAAAAAAGGGCCAGAAGTTCAAATGGGCAGTTTCTTGCCAGCATGCTTTGAAGACATTGAAATAAAAACTGGCCTAAGCTTCACTTTTAAAGCTTCCAAATCCCTCACTGCCATACATACTGGATTGTGATGCTAGTAATATCGGAATTGGAGGAGTGTTGTCTCAGAAAGTGGGTGAAAACGAACATGTGGTGGCCTACTTCAGTAGGGTTTTGAGTAGACCAGAGTGGAACTACTGTGTAACACGGAGGGAATCCTTGCAATAGTAAAGAGTCTGACATATTTCTATCCTTACCTCTATGGGGTTAGGTTTACCAGCAGGATAGACCATGCTGCATTAGGCTGGTTAAAATCATTAAAGAATCCAGAGAGACAACTGGCACGTTGGATCAGAAAGATAGACCAGTATAATTATGATATTGAATACCGAGAAGGAAAAATCTCATGGAAATGCCAATGTACTGTGCCAAAGACCCTGCAAAAATGACTGCAGACATTGCTGTAAAACTGTAAAAGAGAGGTTGAGCTAACCAAGTGTCATCAAGCTGAACTGAAAGTGACTGAAGGAGTTGACGATGGTGAAGTGGAACCAAATATATATATTAAAGCAGAACAGGAGAAAGACCGAGATTTGAAGCCAATAGTTGATTTTCTACAAGCAAGTATTTTGCGCCCTGCTTGGGAGAAGATGTCTAGCTTAAGCCCTGTAACAAAGTATTATTGGGCACAATTGGACCAGTTGAAGATTGAAGTTGGTATTCTCGTCCAGAGATGGGAAACTGCAGATGGGAAAGTGACGACCTGGCAAACAGTTATACCAAGAAAGTTACGGGAGG
>NW_013666433.1:80239-82054 GCF_000517525.1 Limulus polyphemus
CACAGTCCAGGACATTTCAGTTGGAATGAAGTGAACAACGGAACAAATGACGCTGATGAAGACGTGTCACCTGAAAAAGCTGCTGTTGGAGAAGAAACTCTACCCGTTTTTGAGGGGGGAAACAGTGAAGCCGTTAATGAAGTTACTACCACTGATGTAACTGCTACCGATAATGGGAAATTTCCTGATGGAGCAGATGAACTCCACGTGAAGCAGAAGTCAACGAGACGTAGGGCAGTACAGAAGAAGATACGTCCTGTAAAATTAGGAGACTTTGTTGTATTTTAATTTTTTGTTTGTAAATTCTGTACATTTAATCAAGTTATTGTTAATTATCTATTGGGTTAATATAAGTGGCTATTGTTTGGGCTGAACAATACTAAGAAAGGGGCAGTGTTACGACAGCGGAAGTCACGTGACGCTGGTAACACGTCATGAGTTTCTAGAAGGATCATGACGGTTCCTGGCAACTCTAGTGTTTGCCAGACGCCCTCGTTTTTAGTATATAAGTCTGACAAATAAAGCAGAGAGAGAATAATTGCAAATAGACAGGTAATTGAGTCAAGTGAGCGGTAGTGACTATAAGTAATGTGAAAATTCATTGTATTGCAAAGTTGTATTGAGAAAGAATAAACTAGCTTTATTTAAGAAAGTTCTTTGGGAAGAACTTTTACGGGAAATTAACAAACGACCAGAGACGTAACAACATTATACTGTTGTGTATCTGCTTGTTTGTTAATTTCCCATAGAAATGTTTTACAAGAAACTTCAGCAATACAAGTCCTTTCTTAATTAACACTAGTTTATTCTTTCTCGATACAACTTTACAATACACAGTATTTCCACAGTCACTTTAACTTAACTACTTTTATAAAGACATGCTATAATTCACAGCGATTCACACTTTTTCATTATGGTGCCTACTGTTCACTAGACTCAACTATTTCTGTTCAATGTATCTCCGGCTTATATACTAAAAAAGAGAGCGTCTAGCAAGCGCTGGGACATTTGTGAGGTTCCCCGATCCTTCTAGAAACTCTAGCGTGCATGCTCCCAGCATCGCGTGACTTCTGCTGTCGTTACACTGCCCGTTCCTTAGTATTATTCGTTCCGAATACAATAGCCACTTACATTAAACCAATAGATAATTAACAATAACTTAATTAAATGTACAGAAATTACAAACACAAAATTAAAATTCAACAAAGTCTCTTAATTTTATGGAATGTATCTTCTTCCGTACTGGTCTCTGTCTCATTGGCTTCTGCTTCACGTGGGGTTCATTTTGCTCCATCAGGAAATGTCCTAATATCAGTAATAGTTACATCAGCGATAGTAACTTCATTAATGGCTTCGCTGTTTCCCTTCTCAAAACCGGGTAGAGTTTCTTCTTCGACAATGGCTTTTCAGGTGACACGTCTTCAGCAGCGTCATTTATTCTGTTGTTCACTTCATTCCAACTGAAATGTCCTGGACCATGACAATGCCAAAGACTGTGGGCATGCGCCACCTTTGGCTTACCTCTCCAACGAAATTTTATTCGGAAAGTCACGTCTGAGAGACGATCCACTATGTCACATGGGTTTTTCAATGGAGAAGACAACTTAGGAGACTTCCAGGACATATCCTCATCAAACGTTGTTGCAAACACAATGACATCATCCAGGTACACTAGGGCTATTCTCCATTGTAGGCCTTCCAGTACTCTTTCCATCAGCCTCTTAAATGTTGCTGGATCATTGCTAAGCCCGAATGGCATCCCACAGTATTGTTAGAGACTTTGGCCATAACTAAATGCAGTCTTAGGATTATCTG
>NW_013666433.1:83027-96997 GCF_000517525.1 Limulus polyphemus
GCATCTTCCCTGTTTTGAAGTTGCCGGTATTGAGCTCTCTTGTGCCCAGGTTTGTTACAGTGCCAGCAAAGTCCTCCAAACTTCTTCAAAAGCTGCCATCTTCTGGCCTTAAATCCCGATAACTGAACCAACCTTGGTACCTCTGTGCTGGACTTAACATAGGACTCGAATTCAAGAGCTCTGGCCATTGCATCCTGCATAGTAGAGAGGTGTGCTTGTTTCACTTGTATCTTCAGTTGTGGACTGTCCAAGGCATCCACGAACTGATCCCTCAGCAACAGCTTGAGGACATCTGGTGGTGCAGTTGGGTAGGCCTTGTGTGCCATACTTTCCAAATCCTGTGCCAGCTTTGCAGGCTCTCGCCTTTAGCACGGACTGTCGTCCTAAACATAACCCTGTAGACTTTGGCCTGATTTTGAGTTCCATATCTGAGTTCTAGAGCAGCTACGAGTGCTCCATAGTTGTGCCTGTCGGCTGCTGACAACTGTCCAAGTATTTCCTGTGGTTGTCCCTTCAGGCTCGTTGCCAGGAACACTGCTTTCTGCTCCTCTGTCCATCCATTCATTTGTGCCAGGAGCTCAAATTGTGCTCTATATGCTTCCCATGGTGCCATCCCATCGAATTCACGTGGCTTCCTTCGTACTAGATCACCCCTATTGCTGACACTCATGTCTGGAATGTGACTTCTGACAGGACTGAAGATATCTGCATTAGGGTTTAGCTGTGAGGTCTGGAAGGGGCTTCCCGTTGTCTGGGGCTGATTATGTCCATGGCTAATATATAACAGTAAATTGTCCTTTAATGTATTTAATTCACTTTACTAATCTTTTCCATTTGTGTGTGCTGGCTTTCTCTCAACTGTTGGAGTCTTTCTTCCTGTTTCTTTTCTTGTTTCAATTGCCACTGATGCTGGTTTTTCTGCCTTTGCTGTAGTCTCTCTTCTTGTTTATGTTATTTCTCCTCCAACCACTGCTGTATGCTGTAGCCTCTCTTCTTGTTTATTTTCTTTCTCTTCTAGTCACTGTTGTAGCCTCTCTCTGCTTGTTTTTTTTTCTTTCTCCTTCTACCACTGCTGTAGTCTCTCTTCTTCTTTATTTTCTTGTTCTTCCTGCTTATGCTATTTTTCCTCCAACTATTGTTGTAATCTTTCTTCTTCTTTATTTTGCTGTTCGAGCTGCCACTGTTGCAGGTTTTCTTGCCACTACTGTTGTCTCTCTTCTTATTTATTTTCTTTTTCCTCCACCCACTGTTGTAGTCTCTCTTCTGTTTCTTTTCTTTTCATCCAACAATTATATTAATCTCTCTTCTTGTTTATTTTGCTGTTCGAGCTGCCACTGTTGCAGGTTTTCTCGCCACTGCTGTTGTCTGACTTCTTGTTTCTTTTCTTTTTCCTCTTCTTTTTCTTTTTTTTCCCGTCCCACTCTCTGACACCAATTTGTTGCATATCTGCTTGTTTGTTAATTTCCCATAGAAATTCTTTCCGAGAAACTTTAGCGATACAAGTCCTTTCTTAATTAAAACTAGTTTATTCTTTCTTGATACAACTTTGCATTACACAGTATTTCCACGGTCACTTTAACTTAACCACTTTTATAAACACACACTATAGTTCACAGTGATTCACACTCTTTACTTATGGTGCCTACTGTTCGCTTGACTCAATTATTTCTGTTCAATCTATCTCCGGCTTATATACTAAAAAAGAGGGCGTCTAGCAAACACTGGGACATTCGTGAGGTTCCCCGATCCTTCTAGAAACACCAGCGCGCATGCTCCCTGCGTCGCGTGACTTCCGCTGTCGTAACAATATATTTCATAAGATATTAGTATTAGGCCAATTATATTTTTAAGCACCACATTCTTTATCTAGCTCCTGAGGGATTTTCAAGAATTATAAGAGTGTATAATAATTGTATTCCAACCACGCTATATAAATAAGCAGTAGATAATGTAATAACACCGAAAATGAATCGCTTTTTGGAATGGAATCTAACACCCCATTCCAACGCAAAATATTCATACAATCAGATCACAAAGATGCATTCAGACTAGGAATTTCCAAGAAGGGGATATCCCTTCTACTTAATGAGATTGAAAAATAAAGGAATGCGGACCAATAAGTCACATCTATATTACAAAACAGCTCAATTGTCGCATACCTCAAGCAGCTGAAGAATGAAACGTGTATTCCAGCTATTCCATACTAAGACCAGCATTTCTGTGCGATCAGGCTGTTGCAACAGGTGTTGGAAAACCGTTGTCTTCATACGCTGGATAGATTATGGAAGGCCATCAAGGAGGAGTAGTGTGCATTAAACGTTGCAGACGTACGACGAGCCTTTTGTAACAGAATATACGCTGCATGACTTGTTACGATGCACGGTCAACAGAATACGAATGACTGAAAGTGGCGACATGGACTATAATGACGTGTTGAGGCTCCAAATTCGTTTTGATTAAATGCACTCAACCTCTGTACAGCATAACGATAATGGATGAAAATATTACAATAGTAATATTGTGTCCAATTTATCAAGTGTTTACAGCGTCAGTATCGTATATTTCGGCAGTAGATTAAGATCACAGTAAAAGTATTGTGTCAAACATATCATGTTCCATCAATATTAATATAGCATAAATTATAGACAATGGGTAATAAAATAACAGTAACAAGCAAAAGTGCCCGTCCCCAGTGATGGAAAAGTTTAAGTTAATCTATCAATTTAAATTATTTCATGGACTTTAAAAAGTTTAATTGTGATACACTCTTGATTTTACTCTGAGCTACTTATACCGCGAAAAGTAATTGTTGAGTATTCAGTCATACTAAGAGCCGCTCAACAATAACACACGGTAAATCTACATTTTTATTCTTTAAGTTACGTCACATTTTGAAATGTGAATGATAGTGTGATTAATTCATAACAACTTAGTGTAGAATATCCTGCTTGTTAAATAAAATTTGGCATCAACATTATTCATGCCTTTTCTCTCGTCATTTTAAAAGTAAATGTTGAATTTTGTCTGCGTGTGGGGCTTTTGAAACGCAGTGCGGGAAGCGGCCGCCGTAAACGAGAGACAGACGAACGTTTGGACAGACACTACGGTTTGTAATATACATATGATAGTAGTGTGTCAACTTTATCAAGTACCAACAATATCATTAAAGCATAATTTGTGGACAGAGAATAATGACATAACAGTAAAAGTATTTTGTTAGATTTGTCAAGCATCTGTTTATTTTATTGTTAAGCACAAAGTTACACCATGAGTTATTTGTGTTCTGTCCATTATGGTATCGAAACTCAACATTTAACCTTATAAGCCGTAAGACATACCTCTGAGCCACCGGAGGGGAGGGGTGGTGGTGGAGAGGCTCATAAAGTATGAACAATGTGAATAATGGATAATATTAATTATGGACAGTAAGTAATACGATAACAGTAAAGTATTGTGTCAGATTTATCAAGTACGAATAATATTAATACAGTACAATTTATGAAAAATAAATAATAACCTTGCAGTAAAAGTATTGTGTCAAATTTATGCAGCACCATCAATATTAATACAACACAAAATGTGTAAATCAACTATATAGCAGTACAGTAAGTGTATTGTGTAAATATATCCAATACCGTCAATTTTAATACAACATAATATATGTAATAACGTTACAGTAAATGTATTGTGTTAAATTTATCCAGTACCATAAATATTAATACAACATAAGTTATGAATAATATGTAATAGTATTACAGTAAATATGTTGTATTAAATTTATCAAATACCGACAGTATTAATACAGCATTTCAACAACTCGTAATGAAAGTACAATATGATAGTATGTCAAGCTCACCAAGTGCCAACACTGTCGATACAGTAGGTAATTAGATTGTAATAACACTATTTTATCAAATTTACCAAGTGCCAACAATGTAAATACAGCATGCAATAAGATTACATTAACATTATTGCGTCAAGTTTACTAAGTGTGAACAATGTCAATACAACATACAGGTAACAGGTAATAGTATTACAATAGTAGTATTATGTCAAGTTTACCAAGTATAAGCATTGTTGATATAATATAATGGCAACTAGTTAATATATTGTAGTAATAGTGGTTTTAATTTTATCAATACAGCCTACAGGAAAAATAATAAACTCGTTTTAATTAAGAAAGGACTTGAATCGCTGAAGTTTCTCGAAAATAATTTTTACGGGAACTTATCAAACGATCAGATACGTAACAGTATTTTCAACCTGAAGCATACTTTATACACACATAGGCTAAACATCCAAGTTAAAGACCCCTAGGTTCCAGGTATAGTCGCTCTAATTATGAACTATTGACCGGAACGACAGAAGTGTGTCAGCAGCATCCTCCGCTTTATACCATTTTTAACAAAGTAACAGTGTTGACCGTCATGCTTATAATGCACCCACAGCTGAAAGTAATATAAAAGAAAAGTATTTGGAAGAGTATGAATATTCGGTCAAGTTGTCAAAATAATATCTTAGTAACAAATGACCTACTTAACTCTGAAGAGAATATCTTGTTACTGAAAAGTCTGTAACCGATTTTTTTTCCCACGTGGCTACTACTTAATACGCTAGAGTAAAAAACAAAACAAATAATACTTACTAAAATTCTTGTCATTATCAGTTTTTACGTTAACACTAATCGAGAATAACAACCAAATGATTTCAGCTTGTAGACTGTGTTACCCTTTCTTCATCTTGTCTATAAAACACAATAAAAACAGAAAATAGATGAAAGGTGCTTCAAAGAGTTTTGATAGTATATAAATTGAAAGGGATGAAGGAAGAAAATGAGTATGTAATCGAACAAAAATATGATTCAGACATGGAAAAATAGAAAAACAAAGTAATGATAAGATAGAGTGAAGAAATAAGAAGAATATATGTAAATGAGAGAGATAAAAAATATCCAATAATTATATATAAGTAATATTGTGCTTGGTGTGTTTCATGTCCAGCTGTGTGATATACTACTCCAACAGGTGTCCAGTTTTGCTGGACAAATTATTGATTCAGGCCCGTGGCACGAGCAAACTTCAAAAAAAAGAAAAAGAAAACGTGTTCTACTGCAGTATGAGGTTACGTTCATATAGATAGATAGATATACGTTTTTGTTTATAATTATTTTCTTTTCTCAGGTATAGCAAAGAAACAAAGAGTTTTGTTAAAACTTGGTTTGGCACACACACACTCTCGCTGTTGCCTGGGGTAAGTTTCTAGCTAAAACTAAATATTTAGAATAAAATAACTTTAGTGTTGTTTTTTATCTTTTGCCTTAGTATCGAACTTACAGGGCTCTTTATCGTGATATATTATAGTACTGTGAAGAGTAAAGAAGAGGAACAGAGACCTCAGGAATTTACTGGGATTACTAGTTGTTTGAGAATGCAGAATTCGATGTCATTGACGCTGTAGTCCGTCTAATTGGAACAATTTCTAACTATCTTATCTAAAATATTAAAATAACCTTTTTCGGTATGTTGCTAAGCAAATTCCATGTCCAAATATCTTATGTGTTACTACAGTTCTTCATATGGATGTTATCACCTGACTTTCTTTATTTACTAACTTAAAACAACAACAAAAAACATTTTTGAAAATTCTAATTTCCATATTGTATCGTATTTGTTATCATTTTGATTAAGGTGTATTTTTCCTGGACGTTATAATTAAAATGTAAAATCTACATTCAAGTTTTTTGTGTAGATATAATCATCACTAAACATTGACTTCTATTAAAATAATTAGCGACAAATTTCACTGGACGGTTGTTTTAGAGTAACTTAAGAAATGTGAAAAGAAGCACACCTGAAAATGCAAAGAAAAACCTCTCTTACTTGTCTACAGTTTTTAGTTCTTTTGGGATTCCGTATATGGATGCTTCATGGTTCGCTACCAAAGTTCTCGGTACAAGACAACCCAGCTGCTTTTGCTCCTTCTGTGATAACAAGGTTGGTACATTATTATTACCAATTTTTTATTAAAATATTACGGTTGAATCTTTATAAAATACCATGCAGAGTTGCGGTTTTTCTGTTTTGGAGAGAAGTATTTAATATAATTTGGCCTTAAACATATACTTACAATATACTGTGTTGTACATGTTGGTTGTTTACATTGAAATATCATTTGTGTGCTCTCGCTATTAACGATATTTTCGCCTGCTATCCGAGAAATATTTCACGAAGCTTGACCACCTTAGAAGATTTAGGTTTGTCCTAAAATCACATTTTAAACTAACAATACATAATACTCTTCAAATATGTAAATAGTAATAGAGAGAGAGAAATAGATAAAAATTAAGTAATAGCAATAATAATCTTTATTGCTACAAAATGCATGATCATTTCAAAACATTTATGATAACTGGAAAGAACGTAAAATAACAAATTAGTTAAACCATAGTTAAATAAATCCAATCCTACAAATGAAAATCGACTTTCGTTTAACAAGTATTTAAATGTGGAAGGTGTATCCTTCCTTTTCAGTAGTGTAAGGACATTAATAACAATAAATATTGTTATTTTTAAGATTTCTGAGGATGAGTAACGAAGGTAAAAAGATGCAGAACAGAAAAATATTGTAAAACTACTAATTAAGAACTCACTGTGAATTTATACATTAAATGTATATATATATATTTTAAATTGAATGTAGTGTGAATCTATCGCGATAGAATGTCGCGAAATTTCAAATATACGCTTTTAAACATGAATATTGCGAATAAATCATATGAAGTTTTTTGATGTATACGTAAAGTATACAGTCACTTAAGTAAATTATTGTCATACTTTTAAGATGAAAAATGTGGTATTAACATATAGGAAACGATAACAAAAAAATTTCCCAAAGTTTAGAAAGTTAAGAGATAAATTACTATGTTACAGGTTATCTTAGTTTTTATTCTCACAGTGATTTTTATTGCCATTTAATTTCATTAGAAAAAATACAATTCAATACAGCAGTTGCAAATTGTCACGTGATTGGACTAACAGCTGTCACAAGCTGAAAACCATGTGCTTTAAGTAGCAAACTAAACCAAGCAGGACGTGTTGAGATAGAAATTGTAGAATTATATTTAAATAAAGCTTAACAACGCTTTTGTAAAAATGAAGTTTAAATTCTAAGACTACTGTTCTTTTTTTCAAGATTTATCTCGTAAGTAGTTTGAGCAATTAGAAAAGAACTATTTTATCAGCTCTTTTCTATAATTGCTCAAACTACCACTATATACATATGTTTCTAGAGCAGTGGTTCTTAACCTTTTTTGCTCTATGTCTCACCTCGACACCTCAAAATTGGATGCCCCTTAATATAAAAACAAATTTGGTGTTGAAAAGGTATAATAATATAATGTAAAATTTAGAAATTTACCAGAATTTCACACTTAAATGAAAATTTTTTCTTATTGTAGCATTTTCAAATTGCCCTCCTGTGGGGCGTGCACCCCACTTTCAGAATTACTGTTCTAAAATTTATAGGTTTTTCTTTTTTTTTACTTCAGTGGAACAAGAAGACATGCTCTCATAATTTTAGACTTTAAGAGACTATGATTTAATATTAATAAAATATTTCAGTAACGATATGTAAGTAAGTAATCTCTTTACCAAATTTATAGTGAATGTTAAATTAACAGACAACATAGTCGGTTTAAATTTAGTTCTCTAGACCACCATAAAAATATCTTAATAATCTATAAAAATAAATAAACTAAAAAAACAGTGCACTTTCAAAATATGAGGTCTTTCGCAAGCTTTTAATGAAAATGAAACTACTTTTGAGTCTTTGTTTGGAGAAATTTATCAAACATTTCAATAACCTGTTATTTCTGTTGCTTTCTTTCTACACAACCCATGCTTTAACGACCATGTTTAGATAGAAACAAAGCGTATATCAAAACAAGTATTTGTTTGTGGTTTCTGCACATTTTGTTTTCCTCCAGATTTCTTACTAAGACCTACTTGGTTACGTTCAACGCTTACCTGATGCTTTGTCCTACGAACCTGTCTTATGATTGGCAGATGGGCAGTATCCCCCTGGTGGAGACGGTGTTGGACATGCGTAACTTCGGTTCGATGTTTTTATTTGGTGGAGTTCTAACTATTTTTATATACTACAGAAGAATAGTGAAGGTAAGAGAAGGTAGGTGTTGTGGATAAAAACACAAACCCACCAGTTAACTTGATGTTTCATTGTTGTGTTATTGTGTATAGTTTATCATACAAATCATTATAAAGATCAAAACCAGCCGTCAATAGTCTGGAAGCTTTCTTTATTCTCATGTTACCACGAATCGCCTCTTGTATATAATGTTACAGATGGACGTCCCTCTCCTAAATGTCTTTTAATTGATAACCTAAACATCATTAGTCAGTTTGCTTAATTGCATTTAACTTTCTCATATTGACTTTCATTTTACTATTTAAAATATTCTTTTTGTATGTGGTTATATCACATTGTGTGCGCATGTGCCGTATATTTACCATTTAAAATATTCTTGTTGTATGTGGTTATATCACATTGTTTACGTATGTGCCATATATTTACTATTTCAAATATTATTTTTTGTATGTGGTTATATCACATTGTTTACGTATGTGCCGTATATTTACTATTTCAAATATTATTTTTTGTATGTGGTTATATCACATTGTATACGTATGTGCCGTATATTTACTATTTAAAATATTCTTTTTTGTATGTGGTAAAATCACATTGTTAACGTATGTGCCGTATATTTACTATTTAAAATATTCTTTTTTATACGTAGTTATATCACATTGTTTTACGTATGTGCCACGATTTTTTTAATAATAGGAATGATCAGTGTATTTGCAACTGCTTCATTAGATGAAAAACGAAGTTTTATAATAAATATTAAAAACACGGTAATACCAAAAAACATCTTTAATACGACGTTTCGGAATTTCCTTAAATTCCGTCATCAGCGTTAATATCTCAAAAAAAAGGTAGTTCAAAATATTCGAACTACAAAAAACAGCATTAACATTGAACGAGTTTCGGTATTCAATCAGAAGTCTAGAAAGATATTAACGCTGATGATGTGTTTTTTAAATTTATTATAGAAATGATCACATGCAAGATATACGCTTCTATATGGTTTAATTCTAAGAGTACAAGGGCCCTAATTTGATTGATTAAGTTCATTACAGAAAATGTATGCTCCTGATAAAGGCGTGAAGCCGAAACGTTGGGCAGATTAAAAAAAATAAAACACTTCCAAAGGTTCTCTGTAGTTCATGGCCGTTTCATTTATTCAATGTTTTAAATGTTAACGAATCACAACAATAAACACGCGTTCCTTTAATACTGTTTTAATGTAATTTAAACGTGAAGATATTAGTATTTAAAAGACAAAAACTCGCAGGTTGAAGCACCACATTAAAATATATAAGGGTTTATTAACCTACAAGCTTTCTAGCTGATAAAAGAATAAAGGTTTTTATACTTAACAAAAATGGTTAGAATTATGCTTGGCTGCTTATGTCTTTACGTCACATTCCTCTTAATTAGTCCAGGCTGAGGCTCCGTTATAACTTGGGGAGCAGAGCAATATCTGATGTGAATAACTTCATGTACTCATTCATCAACATGAAGCCTTGTATAATTATTGTCAGGAATAGCATATAGTATGAACATTAACAAACTAAATAGTAAAATAGCGTGCATTTCGCACTCTTCTTTGGATTGAAGAAGCTCATAAGTCTTATTGTTTGTTGATTTTCGCGGAGACTACTTGGTATCTGTTTTACCCATCCCTACTCTTGAAGTGATAGACTAGAGGGATGGCAGCAGTAAACACCACGAATCGCCAACTCTTGGGCTACTATAATCGAATAATCACATTTATAACGCAACCAAGGCTCCAAATTGCGAAGCGTAATGATTAGTATCATCATTTTACAGTAACGAGACGCGAACCATGGAACCTCAGATCACATGCCTTAGCTTGATAGTTATGCGAATGAAAATAAATGTATAATACATAATTTAAACTACACTTATAAAATGTGTTCGGTGTCAGTTAAAACTTTCTTTTTGTTTTGAAATATTTGTGTTTTCTTCTTTTAGTTGATTTCAGAATCTCTCTCCCTCTATCTCTCTCTCTCTCTCTCTTTATATATATATATATATATATATATATTCCTAAAATGATGATGTCTTCCATTTCATAGGACAAAGTTTTGTATGCATTTATGAATTTATAAGACATAAACAAGTTTTCTATAAACTTATAACATTCATCCTCACATAATTATTGTTCTAAATTGTACTTGGCACGTGAAGTTTTATAGCAAGGATTATCTGTGTCATTCTATGCAAGACTTCCATATAGTAAGTATTGTTACGTCTGTGTTCGTTTGTTAATTTTCCGTCGAAATTCTTTCCGAAGAACTTCAGCGATACAAGTCCTTTCTTAAATAAAACTAGTTTATTCTTTCTCAATACAACTTTGCAATACGCTTAATTTCCACAGTAATTTTAACTTGAACACACGCTATAATTCACAACGGTTCACGCATTTTACTTACGGTCATTATCGCTCACTTGATTCAATTATCTGTCTCTATCTCTCTATCTGCAATTCTTCTCCATATCGTCACTTATTGCCGGTCTTATATATAAAAAATAGAGGGCGTCGGGCAAACACTCGAGCCTTCACGAACCTTCTAGATACTCATTACGTGTTACCAGCGTCACGTGAATTCCGCTGTCATAACAGTATTCGGTTTGGTTACTTTGACGTATATCAATGTGTAAAGTGTAATAGGTACCCTTTGGTTTTCTTTAATGATTTAACGTTTCGTATTCTTGACATGACTTTGTGATTATCTGGCCATATGTGAGAGAAATACAACTAAATAGCTTTTGAAAAAGGAAAAAAACAGTTATGCATTTTGCAATTACTTTCGTTTGAACAAAAAAAAACAAAGCATTTTTAATTTAAAAAATAAATAAATGCTCCAGAAGAACGCATTAAAGATACTGAACAACTGAACTCAAAAGAAAATTTCGTTTTGATTCGTAATGTTTAAAATTTATGGCAATTTATCAATCAAACTAAGGAATTGTCGATTTATCTTAAATATTTTATTTGTTCTGTTTATAAAAATTAACAGTTAAAACTAAATTTCTATTGTTACGTACCATTTTTTGTAGAAAAAATACATATTTAACTAATATCAAATAAACTAACAAACTAATAGTTTGATTGTGTTCAATTCAATGCCAATATAATGATATAATACTCTGTTAACAATGTGCATATCCAATTAACACGTGTGTTATATTCAATAACTAGCATATACCCATCAAAAATGACGGGGCAAGTACAACCACCCCCACCCATATTATATCCTGACCTCACATTTCATTGCTAACTGAAATAAATCAATTTTGCGAAATCAAGTTTGACCAACAAAGAGGCAGAAAAGTGCAGTCGAGACAGTCAAACGTCGGTAAATTCCTTTGTGAACCAATCAAAATTAAGATCATTCATGAAATTAATTCGTGGCGTATTTATAGAATAATTATTGGTAAAAGTCAGTTAGATTAACAACTTATATATATAGAAGAGGCAGTGCGTTTTGGTAACATTACATTCTGTTTGTTTGTTTGTAATTAAGCACAAAGCTACACAATGGGCTATCTGTTCTCTGCCCACCACGGGTATCGAAACCCGGATTCTAGCGTTGTAAGTCCGCAGGCATACCGCTGTGCCACTGGGGGGGCATTACATTCTAATAATGGCTTTTATGTCATGTTGCTTAGCAACAAAAGTATAACCTGCTATTGTTGTTAGTCTATGTACTGAAAATATAAAATGAAATGTATATAGAACAAAACTGGGAAAATATTTGCTGATTTCTTAATTTAGAGTCTATTGATTAATGATTTTTTTATTATGAAAAATGTTGCTGATATAACAGAAAGCAGCTAATTCAGAAACGATTTATGTTTAAAATTGAATCGATATTTTTACTTTCATGATAAATTTTATGTACTTGGCTCTAAACTAGGTGATCCTACTATACGTCTTTACATTAGGCTTATTATACCAACACTCATTACACTTATAAGGTTTCCCGGCACCCACACCCCATCACGGGTACCTAGCACTCCCGTCACTAAAATCGTAGTTGGCAGACCGCAATTGAATTATTCCATCTTGATAAATGCATTTTGGCTTTTATGACTCCTCCTATTTCGAGAAAGCAAACGTGACGTGACAAACACTGGCCTTATATGTAGGCTAGATGATATAAATCGAACATCATCGTTGTAAAAACACAGTCTGATAGTAAATTCGAAAGTTACGTAAAGTAATGTACCGTTTATTAGAAAATATTTCAATCCACATGTTTCAGACGTTTGTAAAGTATCAGATATTAACAATAAGCAAAAGTTTGCTATGTGTATTTATTTACTAACGAAGGGATACAGAACAAGTTGCAGTCCACAAGGGAAACAGAAATGCGTTCATTGTTTCGACGAACCACCTCCATTGGTTCCTACGTAAATGGTTTGGTTAAAACGTGGACCACCTACTTCTCTTCCATTATAGCGATTTTAACTAAATCTTTATATTTTAGTTTTTTCTCAAGACTTGGCTGCATCTGTTTGTTATTCATTTTAATTACACTGCTACATGTCTTTATTTTTGCTTTTTTATATCTTGGTAGATAAGAGAAATAACGGTTCTATCAGTTGCCCTGGCAATACTCATATTTCCCTTTCTACCGGCTTCCAATCTTTTTATAACGGTGGGGTTTGTAGTAGCTGAGCGAATCCTCTATATTCCCAGGTAAGTTTTCGATTGTAATACAGTCGAACAATACGTTGAACATGCTGTTAACAGCGAAGGGTAACCAACTGATAAAACCACTCATTCTAATCTCTATAAGAAAGAACACGAGAAAAGTATACTTAATTAGCTATATCCATTACCAGGTTGTTTTTTAGTTTCGATCTAACTAGGTAATTTGTTATGATCGGAAGTTAATATAAATTTTACCTAACTTTATCACAACTTTGGATTAATGAAGGTTGAACGAATTCTTTACATTTACAGGTAAGTTTTTGAATTTTGCTTATGTGCAGAAATAACAATATAATTGTCACACGATGACAAGGTGAAATTTTTTGTTATGTATTGACTATTATAATGTTTAGCTTATGTTACTTATTGACTATTATACCGTTTAATTTAGGTGACTTAGTGACAATTACAGTGTTTAACTTAGGTGACTTAATGATTATTATAATGTTCAACTTGGGTAATTTAATGATTATAATGTTTAACTTGAGTAATTTAATGATTATAATGTTTAACTTCAGTAATTTAATGATTACAATGTTTAACTTAAATTACTTTATTTTTTGTTGTTGTTGTTTAATTTTTGCTAGTTAAAAATTAGTTACCCAGATCAACATTTTAAACGCAAATCAGTATTTTAAACACAAATTAATGTTGTAAACACAAATCAATATTTTAAACACAAATTAATGTTTTCACTCCTTTGCGGACTACAGTGCTGGATTGTATATTCTTGTAACCCACGGGCTACAGAGGTTGAAAGACTGGAGTCCGAGGGCGACGTGGCTGCTCAGGATAAGCACGTTCTTTCTGTTAACCGTATTTATGTGGTGTACATTACGACGAAATGCTGTATGGCAATCCAGAGAAACGCTTTTCAGGTAAGAACGTTACAGAACAAAGAAACGTATTGTTACGTATCTGCTTATTTGTTAATTTTCGGTAAAGAATCTTTCCGAGGAACTTTAGCGATACAAGTCCTTTCTTGATTGAATCAGTTTATTCTTTCTCGATACAAACTTTTAGCACACAGTAATTCCACAGTCAGTACGTTTCTCGTCACTTTAAGCTTAAAGACTTTTATGATACA
>NW_013666433.1:97226-131846 GCF_000517525.1 Limulus polyphemus
AACATTCGCGGAGTTCCCCGATTATTCGAGAAATTCACCACGCATGCTCCCAGCGTCACGTAACTTCCGCCGTCTTACAGTATTTATTGAGGATTTCTTTGGTTTGAAATATTCGAGGGAAGCTACTCAAGAGCTGTCTGTGCTAGCCGTTCCTAATTTTGATGGACAGACTAGAGGGATGGCAGCTAGTTAACAGTACCCACTGCCAACTTTTAAGCTACTCTAATCAAATGGTGGAACTTGACCGTCTCTTCTAACGAACCTAAGGCCCGAAGTGCGGAAACCACCTTTGTGGAAAGAGAACGCGAAGCATAGACCCTCGTATCCCCAGTCCAGCACGCTAACTTTAAAGGGCCACACCCGTCTTCTAGTTAATGGGGATTACTGCCTGTATGTCAAGCGAGTTTTCGCGCATGCGTACTTATAGAATCGGAAAACTGCTAAAGAAACAAAATCCTTACAAAGTGAAACTGAACATAAAAAAAATTCACAGTAAAAATGCATACCAAGTTTGGTGTATTTGGATTGATTGTTGCTTAGCAAGATAACATAAAATAAGTTCAGATGGTTGTAGAAACAAATCTGGACAAAGGAATTCAAGAATGTAGAAGTTAAAAACATAAAGAACAAATTGAAAGCTCATTTTTCGATCTTGTAAGAGAGGTACATTCATTTCGCAATTAACCAAAGCTGTGGTTGTTTCTGTTTGGTGCTGTGGTTGTTTCTGTTTGGCGTGTGATTAATAAACGTCTGAACGATCCAGATTTACCCGTGAACTGAAATTTATTGCTTGTGGGAACATAAAAATAGGAAATTTAACTAAGAAACCGATGAATATTATCAAAAATATTCTATACTTAAGCTTTTCATAGGATTAATGAGCCTAATTCTTTGTGTGGTAATTGTTAATCAATTTGTCGTGAAGTTTCAAATGTATAGTGTTGACAATAAGATTTTAATTTTAGTATATTAAGTTGAATGGGTGACATTTAATTCAGAACATTGTAGACTTATAAGGAAATTCTTTTAAAAGGACACATTGAATAGATTTAAAAAGATATGTAAATGGTCAGGTAGATCAATAATTTATTAGATTTTTATTTATTTGTAGGTCAGGCCTGGAGAGCGTGCCTCAAAATGCTAAGGTTCATTATAACTACGCTAACTTAGAAAAGGACTTGGGAAACATTGAACTGTCTAAGAGACACTACAGAACTGCGCTCAGGTAAACATGGATTGAACAATAAACAATGTTTGATGTTAAAGAACTGCGATCAGCTAACCTCGGATCTAACAATAGAACAATATTTGAAACTACAGAACTGCGCTTAGCTAAACTTGGAACAAACAATAGAACAGTGTTTGGTGCTACAGAAGTAAACTAAGCTAAACTTGGATGAAACAACAGAACAGTATTTGGTACTACAGAATTAAACTAAGCTAAACTTGGATCAAACAATAAAACAGTGTTTGACACTAAGCTCAGGTGATCTTGTATGAAACAATAATAATACATTATGCTGCACTACAGAACTGCGCTCATGTGGACTTGAAATGCTTAGAAATGTTTTAAATTTGGCCAAATTAATAATTAAAAAAAGACTTGAAAAATATTTATTATTTTTCGTTTGTTGTTATTTTTACAAAAAATATGTTCTACAGTATGTATATATTTTTGGGATACGTTAATACGACCTGAAGCTCCACATTTGATATCTCTATTACTACCTCAACATAAGCAGAATAATTAGTGAAGGTATTTCCGTTAAAAAAAATGTACTCATGTATTTACTTGATGTTTAACTTCATTAAGTTATCACGTAATTATCTTTAAATCATACTAATAAAACTACAAACTAAGTGAGCGCATTGTCGGTTGGGAAAATATTGTCGTTATTTACAGAAATTGTTATATTTCGTGACAAAACTGTCACGAGAAACGGAAGGTATATGCTAATGCTTTGTAAACGTGGTCTTACTGTATAGTTTAAATTTATATTTGCAGCTTGTGGCCGAGTCACGCCAGCGCACACAACAATCTGGGAACACTACTCACCGATCCAATCGAAGCTGAATATCACTTTAAAGCTGCTATTTCTATAAATCCTTTTCATGCCAGGGCCTACTTCAATCTTGCCAACCTGCACAGGTGAGATATTAATAGATAGTGTCATCTTAGTTTAGCAAACTTTCTCCAATTAAACTAGCAAAGAAATATTTTCCAATATTACCTCTCCCTTATAATAGATGACAACTATTAGCATATAATAACTGATCTTTAACCGTTTTCTTTGACAAGTGTCCAGGTTTCTTTCTTGATCCAATCTTATGTTTTTTAACTGAATAATAATGTCAAAGAAGCGGTCTAGTGTAATTTGCTCAATTAATTGCGAAAGTTCACATAATACTTATCACTAGAATACCTGTAACACACAGTAATTATCACTAGGTTAGCAGGAACACACTTAATACTTATTACTAGAATACCTGTAACACACAGTAATTATCACTAGGTTAGCAGGAACACACACAATACTTATAACTAGAATATAAGAAACTTACATAATACTTATTACTAGAATACCTGTAACACACAGTAATTATCACTAGGTTAGCAGGAACACACATAATACTTATAACTAGAATATAAGAAACTAGGTTAGCAGGAACACACATAATACTTATTACTAGAATACCTGTAACACACAGTAATTGTCACTAGGTTAGCGGGAACACACATAATACTTATTACTAGAATACCTGTAAAACACAGTAATTATCACTAGGTTAGCAGGAACACACATAATACTTATTATTAGAATATAAGAAACTTACATAATACTTATCATTAGAATATCAGGATTGTTAATAACATTAATAATGAGACTTTAAAATGAAAGTCTACCGTATTGTTGCTCTAAAAGTTTAAACTTAAAAGCTTGAGAACTCGGAACTATCAGAAGAAGATTGTGAAATGCTGTGTTTCTTAAAACAATTGTAAATATTTCCCAGACCTCTAAAAGTGAAGCGCCACCTCAAAGTGGAAGAGAAAAAGTTTATATATATAGTTTAGGTATCAAATGAAAACGTAAAGAATAAAACAAACCATACAATTTCATTTTAAATTTGGTGACACATGACAGTTTCGTCCTGTGAAGTGATTAGTTGGCAGTGACACAAGACAGTTTCGTTCTGCGAAGTGATTAGTGAGCACACGACACAGCCATAAGCAAAGATGTAAAATGTTTAATTAATCTGCGTGCAAAAGATTTCTAAAAAATGTAAATTTGCATGGTTATTTTCTGTTTTATTCAGTAACCTATTTCTGATCATATTAACTCTGAGGAGAAAAAAGGACATTGTAAGCCAAGACTAACTACTCTTAGGTTTATTTACTATTATAATATATTTCCATTGTCATTCTTAATTTTCTTTAGGCCTAATCTTCTAAATTTCAGTTTTTCCAACTTCAAAGTTCTCAAACTCTTACCTAACTCTACGTTTTATTTTCAGATTAAATTAGAATTTAACTCTGGCTTTACATTTCAAGGTTTGTAAACCCAAAACTATTTTAGCAGTTTTTGTCTCTTCTATTTCTAAGAGAAGTTTCAAGATATAAAAGAGACAATAAAAATGTAATAAAAAACCAACACCTGGTGAGACAGATTAATGTTCATGTGCAATTACATGTAAACACATAGATAAATATAATAGATATAAAGAGCATCATTTTCTAATTAGCTTTGAAAATTCAAAATGAAGCACTAAGCCTCAAACAATGTTATTTTAGATTCGTTCGTTGAGGGAAGATTGAAACACTGTCGACTTTTAAAGAAAGGAATAGCTTTTCTTGTAAAGTTGGATAAAACTTGATAGAGTGGTACACCACATTAAAAAATAATAATACAAATATTTTATTGAAGACTATCTTTATAGTTGTAAGAAACAAAAATAGTAATTTTCTTAAAATTAAAGTTCAAAGCTACTTGGAAAAAAAGTCCAGTGCTATGCATGTTTATTTCATTCTGGTTTCAGTAAGCAGGATAAGAAAGAAGAAGCGGAAGCCTACTTGAAACAAGCTATCGACATAGATCCAGGTTTTGCTGAAGCTTACTCTGCTTTAGCTTCTCTTTATGCCGACCTTGGTCATATGATCGATGCAGAAAAGCTCCATCTAGTGGCGCTTAGTATAAGTCCACACAACGTCGATGCTCTTAATAATTATGGCGTTTTTATCCAGAGTTTAGGTTAGTACATTGAATACTATTGAAACCTTGATTCCGAATTATTTCAATTAATAAAGTTAAAGCAAAAATATTTTTTGACTATTATTCGAGTCGGTATATTTTATATTTATATAATGAAAAATATTGAAATTAACAGTACTGGGTTATGGAAACACATTTTGTCAAGGCGAAATAAAATAGGATATGTAAATAATAACTTGTAATAACGGAATAGATTAGAAAATAATTATTAGGTTATGCATTTTTTATTCACTAAAGCATTCGTTCGATATCGGTAATAGAAATTATCATGCCTGTGTAGTAATTCATTTTTTCTGAAGAAGTAAAAAATGGAAACTGTAGTTTATGGTCAATTAACATGGCTAGAGAGGCTCGTCAGATTTCATACTTATAAACCAATGAAGTGGAGTCTGAGATCTGGAACATTCAAGACTTAACAGGTTAGTTAATTAAAGAATACATTTAGTAAGCACAATCGGATTTTAATACTGCCTAGTTTCAGTTTTCAGTTCTTCAAAAGAATTTAGAAGTATCTTGGAATGATATATAAACCTTAGCATTACTATACAATAGTAATTCTATATACCTTATCTATACCTTGTTTATTCTTTCCTTTTGGTCAAAATTGAAATATAACTATTAGATTATTATTATTTTATTATCACAAAACTGTAATAATTGTTTTATTTAATAACTTTGTTTTTATAATCAAACTTTCATTTAAATATTTTTATCATCTATAAACTTGTAAATAAAAATGAACATCTATTTTCCAGGTCGTGAAGATGAAGCTGTTGAGTTTTATCAACGTGCTGTTCAGATTAACCCTAACCATACGGTGGCGCTGCTCAATGCAGCGAGGACACTGCGTTCCCTAAAGTATATAGATGAAGCAAAACAATTATATAAAAGGTTTATTATATGAATATAATTCTTTGAATACTTTTTCCCTCTCAAATGAAATAAATGAGCACTTGTTATATCTTTGCTTCATAGTATCTAAATATCCTTATTACGTCTTTGTCGGGTCTGGCATGGCCTGGTGGTGAAGGCGCTTGACTCACAATCTGAATCCCCGTTACCGCACATGCTCACTCTTTCAGTCGTGGGGCGTTATAATGTGACGGGCAATCCCACTATTGATTGGTAGAAGAGTAGCTCAAGGTCTTGCGGTGGGTGACATTGACTAGCCACCTTCCCTCCAGTCTATCACTGCTAAATTAGGAACGGCTGGCGCAGATAGCTTTTATGTTTTTTTGCGCGAAATTCAAACCAAACTACATTATTGAATGTAATGCAAGGAAGAGGTCCGGGCGAACCTGACTCTCCCAGGTCTGCAAATATCTAAATTCCGATGCCGACTGATGATATGGACACCATTTTTGCTTAGGTGCTTCTTATCGATAATATCATAACGCCATCTACGGAACACGGCTTTTTTTATCTTTGAGTGCTCGAAGTTTCAGTGTTGAAACTATATGGAAATATGTGTATAGAATAAAGGTCAAGTTTACGTAGATTAATAAGAGTTTAAATGAGCATTGTTGATAAAGTAAATTTTAACACAATTACATTTGTTGCTCAGTTTATGTTTCATTTTGCAAATAACATTATTCAAAATACCTTTTCTAACGTGGATTCTTTGTTATCATTATTATCATTATTATTTATAGAAAGTGTTCTCTTCCTTTATATCACAGCCGTCCCTAATTTGGAAGGCTAAAAGTATTGTTTGCTTGTTCATTTTTAGCGTAAAGCTACACAATGGAGCCACGGATTTTAGTGCTCTAAGTCCATAAACTTACTGTTGACCCAACGGGGGAAGAAACGCAGCTAGTCATTAGCATCTACCAATCAGTTCTTAAGTTACTCTTATCTGATCCATTATTGGGATTTGACGGTCACTCTTATGTCGAATCCACAGCCTCAAAGTGCAGAGAACGTTTCTGCGGCAACGGATTGGGAACCAAGATCCACGGATTCACAATCCGGACACGCTACGACTAAGCTACGCTCTGCCCGACTAAAATTAAAAAAAAAAAAATTACACACACGATTACCAATCCGAATTCAGGAAGTAGAATCACGTTTACTCTTGCTTTATCTTGGGATTTTAAAGTTTAAAAAACCGATTTGAAATTGTAATCGAAAGTCGTAGAGTAGCGAAGTAGGCTTAGCGATTATGTGCATATTTTTCTCTGAGTTCAAGGAAACGTTTGGGTGTTATATAATTTAGATAAGCATGTATAGATAGTAATAAATAAAGTTTTGTATAATAAATATTTAATATTCAAGAGCGCTATCCAGCTTATTTTATATTCTTAAGTTAGAAAAAAAGAGGAAACTTAACGTGAACACATCTGTTTTCTTCTCTTTGTTAAAATGTAGTTTCTGTATTGAAAAATATTGATTTTATAAAGACTGTTGTATTTCAAAGGCTTTTCTGAAGTTTATCATTTCAAAGAGTAAGCGATGGCATGAAACTTGGAATACTACTGTATATATATATCAGCCTTCAATCATTACTAACCTTTGTTTAAAAAACAGTTTACTATTTTATCAGTTTTGTTTGAAAATACAGAAACAAGAAATATATTAAGACAGGTGGCTCTGTTCTCGTATCTTTTAGAGTTAAACCTAATTCAAATTCTTTTCCACGAGTTCACACAGAACTGGTTAGGCTCCGAAATGAACTACTCTCTTTATATTTGATTGAAAGCAGATCTCAACAGCAACGTGTGTCTCCAGAACTTACGTGTTTTACTAGTACATAAGAAGCTTAGAATAAAGGGTGTAAAAACATTATACGTTCTTCCTACAGAACGTATGCCATGAAAAATACTATCTGTCTATATCTATCTATCTATCTATGAAAACGTCAGGAACACCTGCTTCCTGTGTTACTATAATAAATATATTGAAATTTTCTTGTGAAAAGGTTTATATCTGTAGGTTTGTAAACGCCACGAGCCCGCGTGTTTAATCGCACCCGTCATTAGCAATATTTCATTTACTCTAATCGATACGCCTGCGAACTGGGATATTTTGCTGTTAATTTCTTAGGGATCAAGAAATCTCACATCAAATTTGAAAAAAATAAAAACACGAAAAGAACGAATCTGAGTTATTGTATAAATGAAGGTGGATTGAAACATAAAATAAATATTGTAAACAGTGAAGGAACCTTAAGACACAGTATATGCTGAACTTTTGCATACATAAAAGTATTTTTTATCTTTCTTTTGCTATTGTGTCTGAACGTTTAGAAAATTCTTGGCTCGTTATTTGAAGACTTTTTGATTTGTAATTTAGAAATAAAAACAACGTTATTCGAACGTAGAAACATAATTTCTGCTTTATATTCCACGTTTTCACTAAAACATCGAACTTAGAGTGCCTTTTACGCCGTAATATTCAATAATGTTACGTTATGAGACACATCTCAAGTGTAGTAAAAATATTGTTTAACTGAACAGCCAGAGGACTGAGCGTCTTTGACTCTTGAGAGTTATAAAATCCTGTTGATTTTAATCTGAATTTATTTTGTTTCAGAGCTCTAGAGATAGATGAAGATCCCCAGGTCATGGACAACCTTGGAACTTTGTACCTAAAATCTGGACGTTTTCGGGAGGCTCACAAACTCTACGGCCAATTGATCAATAAACACGAAAGTTATTTGGAAGGAAAAGTACATTATGTAAGAATAAATACGCACCACTGACGTTTTGTTTTATATTTTCAAAGATTCATAATAAGGAAGACACGTAAGCTTTGTTACCAATTCATTTTAATATTCTATCTACATCCAGGTAGACTACCGAACAACTTTGCAAAAACGCTAATATTCAGGAATGTAAAGTGTGTGCGAAGAGGAATGTACAGTGTGTATGAATAGTTGGATTATGCAATCGCTTTCAAATATGTTTAATAATGTTTTATTTCAATGGAAATTCAAAATAAGATTGGCATTCACGGTTTACTGTCCACAATATAACAAAAGAAGTTTGGTACAATTTTTTCGCAGGCGCAGCTCCTGATGCAAGAACGAAGCTTTTACCAGGCCGAAGAGTTATTGTTGTCAGTGCTCAACAACAACGCCACCTACCGAGAAGCATTTCATCAACTTGCCGTGCTCTTCATCCATACAAACAAGACTTCAGAGGTATAAAACTACTTTTAAAGGACATTTTAACTGCTGTCCCTTTCTAGATTGGTTTGTTTTGAATTTCGCGCAAAGCAACACGCGGGCTATCTGCGCTAGCCTTTCCTAATTTAGTAGTGAAAAACTACAGGGAAGACAGCTAGTTCTCACCACCCACTGCCAACTCTTGGGCTGAAAAGGCGAGCATACTTGATGGGATGGGGATTCGAACCCACGACCCTCAGATTGCGAGTCGAGTACCCTAACCACCTAGCCATGCTAGGCCGTCCCTTTATAATCCATGCCACTGCGAAATATATGTTGTACCCTCAAATTTTTTTGTTTATTGTTTACAACCCGTGGGGTGCACATATTGCATAGTGCTTGTTGGGACACTCAGTGTGAAGAAGAACTGACGAAACAAATTTCTTATTTTCTATGTAAGGTACATAAGTAACATCAGCAGTATTAGTGATATTCTTTCAATGTTCATGATATTTTCTTTATTTACGTTCCTACGTGTGCCTCAAGTTTTGGGAACCCTGTAATCGACAAAAGCGATATGGAGCATAAATATTTTTAAAAAACGTGTTTCTAAAACTGGTGTAGTCCTAATGAACCCAATAGGTAATCTAGGGTTACGCTATTTTTAATTCCAAACCAAATATTAGCTTATTCCAAATGGGACTTTAACAGGGAAAGTGCAAGCAAAGACAAAGTATAAAAACAAGAACTTTATTTTATTAGATTTATTACAACTTTCGAAGAAGTAATAGGTATGGTTATTATATATATCTTATACATCATTTACTTATGTGTTTTCCAATCTAACCATATTTTTTATTCTTTTCTTTGTGTCCTAACCACGTAAAATTCGGTAGAAAGACATTAAAAGTAAGGAACCATTAAGTTTTATCACTAGTGGTTTTATTTTTCTTTCTACGTGCCATATTTTATATAAACATTTTAAAAAAATTGAACTTTTTAATGTAAAATCTTCAAGAATGTTATTGCAATTTATTTCATTTGCGTTAATTGTAAGTTAAAAGAAATAAAGCTGAAGAAAACAATACTGTATTCAGTTTGTTTGCAAGAATGGATGTGAGAAATAACAACCCAATAGTACTTGCGAAATCATACCTTATTTTACATCCAAGTGAATGTTTCTCATTATAGTTAACCATAGAACATTGTTTTTTGTTGTTTTTTTGCCTTTATCGACATCATGCACGCAAAATTGCCATTTACACTGTTTGTGATCGTTCATCAGATAACAGAACAGAATAAACATTATATAACAGTGAGAAACCAGAGCGTTTGTTTAAGGAAAGAAACATTGCTGGTTTCAAATTTTGTATCTTGGGGAAGTTTTATTTTTTATTTCTTGTTTATTAAACGATTTGCAAGCAGCGTTTGATAAGAGTTAGTTAGCTAAGGATCTATAGCTAGTGACCCGATTGGCTAATCAATGACATATAAACAGTGACTGTCTTCGCCAATGACGAATAACTAGTGATTTGATTGCTCTAAAATGTATAACGATGATAATATTGGTTAAGAATATATGACAATCGACCAATATGGCTAATTCTATTTAGCAAGTGGTCAAATTAGCTAATAATATTTTTAAATAATGTATACTAACTGATCATACTAATCAATCATACTATTAAATAATGTATACTATATAAAATCATGTAGGGTGGCATGATGTTGCATAAACTCTCTCAGAATGTGTTCCGCCATTCTCAATCAGCACATCATGCCTATCCCTAAATCATTGCAAACGCCATACGTCCCAGACGCGTTAACTGATGCTTGCATTATTCAACACACTGACACGCATTTTATTCAGCTTTACAATTTCTTATTATTAAAGAAGAGAAATAAAAGCAACGCTAAGTTGCGAGAAATGGAATTAAGAAACGCAGTATAATATAATTTTGAAACACCTGTTCCATGTCCAAAATTTCCTGAATAAAACTCGGGCTTCTCAGTGTGCCTCTGATGAAAATTTGTTCCCCTGCGACAAGTATTTTTAAAGATATAATCATTTAAGTTAAAGTTTTTGTTTTACTTTCTAGAGTAAACACAACATCTAATGAATAATTGGAAGTGCTTACTTATGAAGAAATATGTAATAATTCAATGTATATATATAATTAAAGGAAGAACCCCGTTATGCAAAACTTAAAATATGTTGTAACCACAGATATTATATTCTGTATATCCGACAATTCAGTCTATAATCAGAATTCAACTTAGAGTTAATGTTTTATTTTCATTTTAATTATTAAAGTTAAGTCTGAATCGTTTTCATAATTAGTTAGGTTTCAGAACCATGTGTTTCTGTCTATGTTGAAAATTTTCTCAGTTGGTGAAGTCTCTAATATTCCACTGAAACAGGTAACTGACGTATCTGAAATATCGGTTACACTTATCTGCCAAGTTAAGTGTCAGAAGGGAAGTCTCTAACATTCCACCTAAACTTGTAACTGATGTATCTAAACTATTGGTTACACTTAACCTCCAAGTTGCGTGTCAGAGAGCCGATTCCGTGTTGTATAAAAAACTGCTATGACTGACGTAAGGATAATAGCAAAATTGGTTTTACATTTAGGGCCTAGAAAATATACTTCAAGCACTCCGTCTTTGTCACGTGACCGACAAATCCTGCGCTCAACTTTACGTCAGCCATGGTGATCTTATGAAGGACATGGGTGATCTGGAGACTGCAGCACAGGTAATGGTTGAATTGATGATTGATTATAAACAAGGACAGTCAGAAATATAGCTCTGCCTTTATTATAAATTGAAACAGTCACAGGTAGGACAGTCACAAATATAGCACTACCTTTATTATAAGTTGAAACAGTCACAAATATAGCTCTACCTTTATTATAAATTGAAACAGCCACAGGTAGGACACTCACAAATATAGTTCTACCTTTAATATATGTTGAGACAATCACAAGTAGGACAGTCACAAATATATTGCTACCTTTAATATAAGTTAAAACAGTCACAAATAAAGCTCTAGCATTATTATAAGTTGAAACAGTCACAGGTATGACAGTCACAAATATAGCTCTACCTTTATTATAAGTTAAAACAGTCACAAGTCAAACTGACGAGTGGCTTACGAACAGAGACAGTGAAGAGAAAATGATAAGTGAAACGTGGGTCAAACTGCCGATTTTATTATAACTAGGAACAGGCATAGTTCAAAGGGATGCTGTTAATCTAACTAGAGGCTGACATTGGTCAAGCTGGCGATTTTATTATAATTAGAGACAGACGTTGGTTAAAATGAAGATTTTGATAATAGTAGGGATGAATGCCAGTCATATCGATAGTATAACTTAAGTGACTTGTGTAACTATATTCCAGTTGATAAAAAACAAACAAACAGGTTAATTGGTTAGTTTTGATTTGCTTACTCAAAGTGAAGTAACACCGAACTTCTATCGACAGTTCTTATTTAGAGCTTATTCTAATATCTTTATGGTACTCATTGGAATTTTGCGTTTTCTGATCAGAATGAAATTACTCGATCTAGACTTTCCCTGGTGCTGAATTGTATAAACACTTCACAGATAAATCTAAGGCAAGCACATGAGAGCGGATACACCAGAATGGCTTTACGTGTTGATTAGTTGTGCGGAAAAGCTTTATTGGTCACGTGATCGGAAAGCAATTGTGCCACTAGAATTCAAATATTTTGTTTCTGAGGGAGATGTCATACAAGTAACTTTACACTCTTGTCTTTTTTTTAAACATATATATAGAACATTTAAGTACTAAGTGTTTCGCTAGATTTGTCGAGATAATCTTCTAGATGGGTCCTTTCACCTACTGAGAATTTTTGCATAGTGCAAATAGACTTTAACGAATGAATTATTGTCAGTAATGCAAAGTAGTTAGAAACGATAAGAATAATAATTAAATATTTCTATTTAGGATAACAAGTAATAGAAATAAATCTTTATATTTGACATCATCGTAGCTTGCAGAAAAATGTGGAGGATAACTTATTGAATAAAGGAGTAGAAAGAGAAAATAGACACATTTTCTAGACAGGCCAGGAAACTTATGAATTCGGAGTATTATTAGTAAAAAGTGTTGATTTAACATTTTCAGACTGCCAGCAAAACGTTAGATAAGGAAAGAGCCTTCCTTTGGAAACGACGTCTATATCACATGACAGTTCAAGTGATACTGACGCTAAGTGATTGCTTTTTCCACGATTTAGGACATGTAATTTTTACTTTTTGTTTACTAAAAGAACTGGATGGCGAATCGCCATATAATATGTTTTCACAAAGTTAAATCGCTCTTTTTTGTGTTTGTTTTTCATAACTATTAATGATCTAACTTGTAACCATAGCAACAGCATCTTTGATGCAATCGCTTTTCAACCTCTTCCTCTTCAATTAAGTTTTGTCCCTGACACCATTTTCCAAAGGCGTTTCGCAAAAGTAGCAAGACAGTGACTTGGGCACAGAATAAACTGACATAGTTGTAAAATGAGCAGTTCGCGCTGTTGACCATCAAGGGAAGTAGTCATCTGAGTTTCCTTCTTATTCTGCCGATGAAAAGCTTTATGACGTTATACTAAAGCGAATTTATCCGAGGAACAAAAACAAATTATCCGTACACATGATATATATGTACACGATATAAATAGGCTGTTATTTACAGAAATGAATTAGAATAGATAACATTATGGGAGCTTAATTAAAGTCTGTTACATATATAACCTGTATAAAAGCCAGTGTATGTCACGTCACGCTTGACTTCTCGAAATAGGAGGAGTCATAAAGCCAAATGCATTTATCAAGATGGAATAGTTCAATTGAGGTCTGCCAATTACGATTTTAGTGACGGGGGTGCAAGGTCTCCGTGAGTGGGTGGGGTGCCATGAAATCTTATAAGTGTAGTGAGTGTTGGTATAATAAGCCTAAAGTAAAGACTTAGTATTGGATCACCTAGTCTAGAGCCAAGTGCATAAAATTTATCATGAAAGTAAAAATATCGATTTAATTTTAAACTTCAATCGTTTCTGAATTAAGCTATTTTATGTTATATCACCAACGTTTTTAATAAAAGAACAAACCTCTTTAATCAACGTAGACTTTAAATTAAAAAATCAACAAATATTTTTCCAGTTTCGTTGTCTATACATTTCATTTTATACTTTCAGTACATAGCTTAACAACAATATTAGGCTCTACATTTGTTGCTAAGCAACATGACATAAAAACAATTATTGGAAGTAATGTTACCGAAACGCAATGGCTTTTCTATATATTAAAAGTTGTTAACCTAACTGACTTTTACCAATAATTATTTTATGAATACGCCACGAATTCATTTCACGAATGATCTTAGTTTTGATTGGTTCACAAAGGAATTTACCGACGTTTGACTGCCCCCACTGCACTTTTCTGCCTCTTTGTTGGTCAAGCTTGATTTCGCAAAATATATTTATTTTAGTTAGCTATGAAATGTGAGGTGAGGGTATACTATGGTATTTCTTATTACTTTATTTTTTACTTATTCTTTTATTTTTGACGAGCTATACGCTAATATATATATATACAACCTAGTTTTTTGATTAGCGAAAAAAATAAAAGTAATTGTATGTGTATTCATAACTTCATAGTCAAATTACGAAACTAACCGGTAAAATAATTAGATTCAACAAATATATGTACAAATAGTTGATGATAAATCGTCTCAGAAAGGGTTACTCGGTGGTTTAAACAAGGATGTGTATTCTGAATAGTTTTTCACTCTGTTGTGTATATATAATTTAACGCTAATTGATATATATATATATATAAACGCTAGATACGACGTGCACGGGTCCAGTATTGACTTTTCATGGTGTATTATTTTCACGTTTGCTTTTCGATAAACCTGAATAACAAAAGTATCATATTATACCTTATTATTTGAGGAACAAGTAAAGCATACCTTTTGATTGTTTCGTTCCCCTAATAAGCAAGTCGTGACACGTTTAGGAAACCTTATATTTATAGAAGCGTGCACAGTGTGTTATAATAATTTCAGTTATTTCTGCTGTATTTTCACATTATTGGATATTTAGGATATATCGTTGTAAACAGTAATTCGGTAGAAAATTCTACTTTGAGTTTTGTTATTGAACCGGTTCTAAGAAAATAACCAGTTATTTAAAACATTTCGTACCAGTTCAGTAGAGATACATCCGGGTCACAAAAGGCTTATTAAAGACCATTTATGGCCCATTAAGCGACATAGATTACAGTAGTTAAAGAAAATGATATGTTATCAGCTGGGACACTTAAACTGGTTCGCAAACTGAGCTCAGATAGAATAAAAACGGGCGAGTGAAACACAAACAGTAAATTTGTTTGACAAAAACGAACGAAACATTAGTGATGATACTTGAATAAATCTTCTTATGCATAAGCCAGCTCAAGAGACTTAAGTTAACAACTGGCACGAAGGATTGTTTACTTCAAACCACGAGATTTCGTAAAAAATTAAAAAATTATACATACACACAGATACATATTTATAAATAATAATAGATAAAGCTATATTCTCTCGTTAGACTACCTAAAAAAGATAGAATAAAAACCTTTGATCTAGCAAGAAGCTCTGAGACTCAAAAGTGTCAAATAACTTCAATATTATAATTTGTTGTCACGTATTTATCACAGCTTGTCTTTGTTTCTGTAATTTAACAGCTAGATTTCCATCCGCACTTTCCGACGTGGATTAGAAGAAACCAATAAACTACTTTATGAAACGAAATATAAAACTAAGATTGTTTGTTTGAAGTTAAGCACAAAGCTACACAACTGGCTATCTGTGATCTGCCTACCACTGTTATCGGTTTCTAGCGTTGTAAGCTCGCAGACATACCGCTGTGCCACATAACTAGATAGATAGATAGATGGACGAACGGGCAGACAGGCAGCCGGATAGAAAACTAAATTTCTAATTAGGTTTTTATTACTTCTACATAGAACCTATACAGGAAGCATGAAATTAATCTCTAATATCACATGCTTTAAACATGCAACGAAATAATAACAATAGCAATGTACTTACACGATTTTTGTTTATAAGTTGTTTTTAATATATGTCAACTTTACAAACATCTGTTTCTATTTATGATTGTTTTAATTTTCTTCACTGATAACAAGCCTAAGGAAGTGTCCTGATTTGTTGGTATTATTTTCAGAGCTACAGTCTGGCAATACAACTTGACCCAGAGATATGCCATGCCCACTTAAACCTTGGTGTAACTTATCATCTTCAGGTAAACTAGAAGGGTCAGACAAAACTCATTTTATTGTTTATGTGTGTGTGTGTGTGTGCGTAACTGAATCATGGCTTTATCGTTTGTACTCTGCCATGAATGTTAAGGCTAATTAAGTATTTGTTGCTTGATGATACGGCTGAACTGCTAAGATAAGAGTGTATATTCCTGTTCCTTTGTTTCTATAGTAACTTGCCAGTTTAGTTGTTAAGGAGAATATATGCTCTCTGTTTTCATCAAAGTAAATTTTATTTGATTTAAATATTAATAAATGATATATTTTGTATTCCACACCACGTGATTCGAAAAGTAGCTGACCGACCCATTTTGAATTCAGAAAATAAGTCAACATTATACAATACAATTATTTTTATAATCAGTGTTTGAAAGACTTATCGTTCCCGAGATTTAAAATTACAGTATTCTAGCTTATGTGAAGCCATGCAAACTTTACAAACTTAAACCATATTTACGTATATTCTTGTTCGAAAATAATAATTGGAATCAGGGCTCGTAAGCCTCTTAAGATCTTTTCAAATTGTTTCCTAAGTTACTATACTTAAAATAAAACTTAATAATCCTTAAGCTGTTTCACAAATCTGTCTTAGGAACATCTTGTCTGAAAACGACTTAAGAAGTATCTTAAAAACACAATGTGTCGGGAATATATCGATTTTTACATCAAAATGGATGGTCAATTGTGTTAAATATGCCCTAATGTTGTAAAAGTTTATATTTCATAAATATAACGTATTCTTCTTTGTTATTCATGTTATTATGTTCAGTTAATAGAAGAAAAGTGATAATTCAAAACACTATAAGTCATAACATTTTTAAAAAAAATTGTTAGTCTCACCGATCATTGATCACTTTTTTTTCTCCTGTTTTTTCAGTTACAAAAATATTTTATTTAAAAACAATTTTAAATATTTTTATATCATAACAGGTAGGTAAACAACGATTTATAAGTATAAGGAAGAGTTTTATTGATGATGGAACATACTACATCTTTCGAGACAGAACACTGATATCCTGAAGAAGACAGACTAATGTTCTGTCGAAACATATAGTATGTTTCACCAGCAATAAAATTTTTCTTTATGCTTATAAATCGCTCTTTTCTCTCCCGTTATTATATTAGCATATCGTGCTTCCTTCTTCAAATATATCTATGTAATGTATGTTGCAATAAAAAATAATTATCATATGAAATTTTTGGTGGCTCTCGTGTTTAGTTCTACCTATTTACCTATCGCTAAGTTAGGAAATACCTTTAAAAGGTTCGTAAAATATGAGACATTTTGTGAATCAATCTTAGGAAAAAGGTTTTTCGAAGTTATTTCTTAGGAACTATTTCTTTCATAAAATGTTTTCGTAAAACTTGTCCCAAATATCTTTTTTACATTACAAGAGGAAATGACATCTTTATCATATTACAATGTTAGATTTTCGTTCACCGTGTTTCTGCGTTATAACGCTGGCATTTGTCTCAATTTATAAAATGTTTTATTTTGCGTTACATGGTTCGTGTTACTGGTTCTGTCACTGTACATGATCGGTACATAAAAGTGAAAACTAGCTGAATAAACAGTATATGTAAATTCTGGGGTAAAATGTATCCGTGTAGGAGTAGTTAATTTATGATAATCTGATGTAAGAGAGCTATTAGCTAATTATATGTGGAGTTTTCTAATATTTTACAGGGTTGGTACCTGGAAGCTCTTAAACATTACCAAACAGCCCAGACCTTAGATCCACAGAATCCTGTGGTTTTAGAGAACCTAGAGAAGCTGAAGAAAAAAATGTGGAAAAAGTCAGCGCTTGAATGTAATGAAGAAAGTAAATTTTGTAGAACCTGGTGAAGTTTCGATTCATGTAATGTTTACACTATTGTGTCGTTTAAAACGGATTACGTTACAGCATAATAAAGTGAGAAAAACTTGAGAAAATTTAAGTTAATGTGAAATTTAGATCTGGCAAAGTCCCGAAACTGACAAGAAAAAAACCGTTTAAGGTGAAAAATTCCAAAATGGCTAAACTAATGAAGATGATAACATTTATAAACTGGTGATGATTAGAATTTGGTGGAGGGAATAACATAGTAAAATGAAGAGCCAAATACAGCGTTAAATGTGGTAAAATGGAGAACTTAGTAGAGAGAAGTTGATAAAGTGGAAAATCAGATGATCAGCAGAGCATAACGATGGTTAAGATTTGCTGAAATTAATAATTGTTAAATGAATAACCTAGTAAACAAATAACTTGGGGAAGTAAACAGCGAGGTTTATTTGGAACCTGATGATATGAAAAGCTAAGTAAAGTGAAGAAGCTGCAATCTTGAAAAATGTAATGATTAGAGGTTATTGAAGTATATATATATATATTAGTATAAAGAGGAATCTGATACTGATTAGGAACTGATGATACGAAGAGCTCAGTATAGTGAAGAAGCTGGTTTGTTGACGAACGTGTTGATAAGAACCTTGTGAAGTGTACATACTTTTATAAAGAGTAATCTAATGCTGACTAGTACTTAATGAAATGAAAAACTTAGTAAAGTGAAGAAGCTGGCGAAGAACCTGATGAAGTAAATATATTGGTAAGATTAAGAATCTGGTGGAGTAAACACAATGAAGTACAGAACTAAGCATTTACGAAATAAAATGATGGTGAACCTAACCCAACTTTCATTAGAACTTGACGAAAAAATAAACTTAATAAAGTGAATAACCCCGATAGAGTAAATAAGTGTGATTAGTGATGAGACAAGTCAAAGTAAGAATCTTGGAAGAAAATATTGTGTTGTTTATTTGTTTGTTTGTTTTCCTTTGCACTTGTTTCCAACAGACTGGAAGATTGAGTTCCTAAGAAAATGGACATGGTAAACAAATATAGTTCTATTCGAGTGTGATGTTTATTGTTTTCAGTAAAGATTTCCGCGTGTTTCCAAAACACTTGGGAACTTATATGATTCACTAGTGGACTTGCTGTCTATGCAACCAACTTCAGTCACATGTAAGTGTCATGTTCGATGTAGTAATACTATATGAACAATGATAAATAAATGTTTACCCAAAATATTTTGGAAACTTTTGTCATCAATCAAATATATCTTCTAATTCACCCGAGTTTCATACTCTGCCAAGAAAATCTAGTGATCGCTAGATGTGCCTGATTCTTCCTGGCATTTCGTTGTACAGTATACGTTGAGCTGCCCACACGTAGGTGTATTTAGTTCATCCTTATCTGCCTGCCAATCCGTTGTGACTTGTCTACGTAATATGTCTATCGACGTCTGTATTTGATGTACCCTTTTCTGTCTATCAATAAATGTATTTAATGTATCTTGTCTGTCTGTCGGTATCTTTGTTTAATTTACCATATTCTGTCTATCGGTGTCTGTGATTAGGGTACTCTTTCTGTTTGTCAATATCTTTGTTCAGAGGACCTTGTCTGTTTGTCGGTATCTGTGTTTATTATGATTTGTCTGTCTGTCGGCATCCGTGTTTATAGTACTTTGTCTGTCTATCTATCTCTGTTTAGTTTACTTTACTATCTACAAATACGTTTTTAATGTACTTTGTCTGACTAACGGTATCTGGATTTAGTGTACTTGTCTGTCTGTCTTTATCTGAGTTTAGTGTACTTTGTCTGTGTTTAGTTTACTTTACTATCTACAAATACGTTTTTAGTGTACTTTGTCTGACTAACGGTATCTGGATTTAGTGTACTTGTCTGTCTGTCTTTATCTGAGTTTAGTGTACTTTGTCTGTGTTTAGTTTACTTTACTATCTACAAATACGTTTTTAGTGTACTTTGTCTGACTAACGGTATCTGTATTTAGTGTATCTGGTTTGTTTGTCGATATTTGTGGTTTGATTATCTTGCTCGTCTATAATATCTGTGTTTAATACACCCTTGTCTGTCTATCAACACATGTGTTTAATTTATCCTGTTTGTCTATGTTGTTCATATTTAACGTTGCCTTGTCTCTCTGTGTTTAGTTTACCTACAACTTCTACAGAGAGTTGTGTTTACTCCATTTTAGATAACAAGAAGTAAATTTAGTTTACTTTGGGTTAAAAACCAGGAGTTAGGTTTTCTACCTTAGTATATCTGATTTTAGTTAGGTTTAGCCTACACTAGTATGTTTTACACCGGTATGTTTTAGCCTACACTAGTATATTTTACACCGGTATGGTTTAGCCTACACCAATATATTTTACACCGGTATGGTTTAGCCTACACTAGTATGTTTTACACTGGTATGGTTTAGCCTACAGCAATATATTTTACACTGGTATGGTTTAGCCTACACTAGTATGTTTTACACCGGTATGGTTTAACCTACACTAGTATGTTTTACACCGCTATGGTTTAGCCTACACTAGAATGTCTTATACCGGTATTGTTTAGCCTATAATAGAATGTCTTGCACCAGTTAGGTTTAGCCTGCACCTGTATGTGTTTCACCAGTTAGGTTTAATCTATACTAGTATGTTTTACACCAGTATGGTTTAGCTTACACCAAGATGTTTTACCACGGCATGGTTTAGCCTGCACTATTATATTACACCAGTTAGGTTTTGCCTACACTGGTACGTTTTACACCGGTATGGTTTAGCCTACACTAGTATGTTTAACATTAGCTGAGTTTAAACTACATTAGTATGTTTTACACCGGTATGGTTTAGCTTACACCAAGATGTTTTACCACAGCATGGTTTAGCCTGCACTATTATATTACACCAGTTAGGTTTTGCCTACACTGGTACGTTTTACACCGGTATGGTTTAGCCTACACTAGTATGTTTAACATTAGCTGAGTTTAAACTACATGAGTATGTTTTACACCGGTATGGTTTACAATAGTTGTGTTCATCCTACTCTAGTATGTTTAACATTAGCTGAGTTTAAACTACATGAGTATGTTTTACACCGGTATGGTTTACAATAGTTGTGTTCATCCTACACTAGTATGTTTAACATTAGCTGAGTTTAAACTACATGAGTATGTTTTACACCGGTATGGTTTACAATAGTTGTGTTCATCCTACTCTAGTAGGTTTGCACCAGTTAGATTTAATCTACACTAGTGTTACTGACAATAGTTGGACTCAGTCTTTACTAGTATGTATGTATGGCAAGTGGTAGTTATGTAAACTGTTATTTATTCTGTCTGTTTGTAGTGTTTTTCTTCTTTCTCAGACATTTGTTGATTGTATATTAATATGCTGTTTATTGATAGTATGTTACATTTTTCATAGACTGTCTAGTGATTGCCGTAGTACATACTTAGTAGACAATCTATTGGTAGATATGTTTAATGTTCTAGCCTGCAGATCGATACACCTGTATAGCCTACCCTGACCATGCCTTCTGTAGGTGTGTTTAGTCTACACTGGCCTGTTTTCCTGTAAATGTGTTTGTCGAGGTCTGACCATGCATTCCTGGTGGTAAGCATATTTATCCTTGTCTGATATGTCGAATCTGCCCTAATGTGCTTACCGGTAAGATTTGTTGAATCCACCATGACCTACCTTCCTCAATGTGCGTTTAGTCTTGCCTCTTTTTGTTTAGTTTATTCTTCTGAGCTCTACAGTAGGAGTACTCAGTATACCATACCATTGCCAACCGGTATTCATATTTATATATATTACATAGGACTTTTAAGAAATACCCTGATTAAAAAGAAAAGATAAAACCAGAAAACGTCGAGACCAATTTCATTTCTTATTTCTTTCCTTCCTAAAAGTAAATAAAATTTAAATATCATATAATAGTTAACTATTAAGATCAGTTCGCTGTCTGTACACAGTACGTTGTAGATATATTCAAAGTAATTTTTTCTATAAAACATGTTTCTAGTGGGGGGATCGACTATCTCCTTACATCTAATCAATTTCTCTCTGTTAGACTTGCGTGGTGAAACCGGTAATGAATGTAATAACAATTTACCGATTCTTTGTCCATCAAGGTTTTTATATTCGCAACTACTGACTTCATGGAGACCACATTTCCGCAACAGTAAGGAAATGAGCACGAATACAGAGGAGCGCGAATAACGCATAACTAAAATATTCTTTTGCCTATCTTCATCATTCGTTTATATATATAGTTTCATTCTTAGCTTGTCGCTTTCTCTTATGCTCTAAAAGAACGGTCTTTATCTTCATTGATCTTAATTATCTTTTAATTATGATGGCGATGACTGTGACCCTGTCTTCATATATCTTAATCATTTTATAATTATGATAACGACTATGATAAGCCTACGAACATTTTGTTCTTATCGCGCTGTTTTTTACAGTATAGGCGATCATATACATTGCATTTCTGTGCTGTTTCGGCGAGTATAGACTTGTGTAGCCTTGAAAGACATAATTATATACACGATACACAGAATAGTTTTCAGCCTTAATAACTACTAATCTCTATTAAATATCATATATATCAATTCAAATAGTCCATTGTCAGTCCCATAGCAACAAGATAAACGAAAAGAGTCCATTATTAATTCGAAAGCAACAAATCAAGTAGTAGAGTTCATTCTAAGTCCCAAAGCAACAAAAACGAAAAACGTATAATGCTATTCTAAGAGCTACAAGAATTTTATCAATGTATGCAGATGACCAACGTTAGAATTCTTCGTTAGGCTTAACAGTCTGAAGTTTTTTTTCTTGTTTTATTTGTTATATACCAAACATAATAATTTTCTTTAAAGCCAAGAACAACCAACATTTTCTAGTATTATATGTATATAATTTACCGACATGAAAACTCCGTTATTCTAATACCAACCAAAGTTTTCTCAATACTTTGTATTGTACCGGCATCAAAACTTCGTTACGCCAATAGCAACAAAGGTTTTCTCAGCACTTTATGTTATAATATGACGACATGAATAATTCTTCGTTGGGTCAACAGCAACTAAAGTTTTCCCAGGACGTTATATTATAACAAAACTACACAAAGAATTATTTGTGGAGCCGACAGCAACCAAAATTTTCCCAATACTTCATATTATGCTACACCGACATCGAAATTTCGTTAGGCAAATAACAACCAATATTTTTTCATGATTTTATATGATAATGTTACGACAGCGGAAGTCAAGTGACGCTGGTAACAAGTGATGAGCTTCTAGAAGGGTACTCATGAAGGCTCGAGTGTTTGCCAGACGCCCTCTATTTTAATGTTGTTACGACAGCGGAGGTCACGTGACGCTGGTAACACGTAATGAGTATCAAGAAAGATCGAGGAACTTGTCGAACATCCTAGCGGTTGCTAGAATGGCTCTCTTATAGTATAAAACCCGGCAAATAAAGTGACGGCAACAACTGAATAGCAGACAGAGAGATTGAAGATTTAGACAGACAATTGAGTCAAGCGCGGTAGTAAGTAAAGTGCGTGAATCGTTCGTTGAAAATTATAGCGTGTGTTTAAGTTAAAGGGACTGTGGAAATTAAGTGTATTGCAAAGTTGAATTGAGAAAGAATAAACTAGTTTTATTTGATAAAGGACTTGTATCGCTGAAGTTCTTCGGAAAGAATTTTTACGAGTAATTAACTAACGACCAGAGATGTAACAAATTGATGTCAGAAGTGGGATTTAAAAAAAAAAAAAGATGGAAACGAGAAGCGGCAAATCAAACTATAGCTTAGCAGATTTGATGGCAGCAATACAAGAACAACAAAAGAAACAAGATGAACGAGAAAATAAACAAGAAGAGAGATTACAGCAGTGGTTGGAGGAAAAAGAAAAGAAACAAGAAGAACGAGAAAAGAAACAAGATGAAAGGCTACACCAGTGGTTGGAGGAGAAAGAAAACAAACAAGAAGAGAGACTACAGCAGTGGCAACTGGAAAAAGAAAGGAAACGGGAAGAAAGTTTCCAACAGTTGCGGGAAAGTCAGCAGCAACTACAGGGAAGTCAACAACAGTTGCAAGAAGTACAAATGGAAAACATTAGTAAATTCTATAATGAATTAGATACATTGAAGGACGATTTACTGTCTTTTACACCAGGAGGATATATTAACCATGAACCTAATCAGCCCCAGACAACAGGAACTTTCTTCCAGACCCGGCAGTTAAACCCTAATGCAAACATATTCAGTCCTGCCAGAAGTCAGATTCCAGACATGATTGTCAGCAATAGGGGTGATCTAGTACGAAGGAAGCCACAGGAATTCGATGGGAAGGCACCGTGGGAAGCATATAGACCACAATTCGAGCTTCTGGCAGAAATGGATGGATGGACAGAGAAACAGAAAGCAGTATATCTGGCAACGACGCCTCGTATAGCTTTGCGCGAAATTCACAATAAACCAATCCATGATGCCAGTTCGTTATTAAGCATATAGCAACCATAGATGTTCTCTGTGTTCTACTCGTGTGTAATGTACCACCGAATCATATCATTCATATAATTAGCGTCCAGGACTTTCTAAGTATACCATGCACGATGTTCACAAATGGTTGTACACATTTTGAAACGTAAATAACTTTAAAATGAAGAATGATAAAGACATTCGGTAGAGTACATGTTCGATTAAAAAAATCAGGTTTTATTATATCACACTAGTTTTGGTCCTAACATAATGTAAAATGTTGTTACTAGATAGTGGCAATTTAGCACAAAAAGCGAACTATCTTGCGCTACTCTGAATTATATCTATCATCTTCCCGCTATCCAGTTCCGACAAGTTTATCACGCAGGACTACCAAGATACAATAAAATTAATGATGCCATAAACAATTCAAGAAGAAACACGAGATCCCTAAGTAAAGACACTATCGCCTCAGTAATTGGACCACTCGATTCACATATTGGGACATGCTGGAGAACTTTCACTTTTCACCTCTTGGAAGCTCTTATTGTTATTCGCACTTACATGTGTCTTCCAGCAAGAAAAGTCACCACCCATTTTACACTTTTAACTTGGAGCCTAGAAAGTTTCACCTAAAAGTAATTGCAAGATAAATAATTTACTTTGAAACCGATAAAGTGTATACCGATTAGTAATATCTACAAATTATACTCATTTCCACCTACTCATTTTATGAAAATATTGATTTAACCCTTGCCTTGTGAAATTTAGTTTTTACCATTTATATAGCTTGACATGTAAAGTTTGTAGTCATTGATTAATTTCTTTCTCTCTCTCTCTTACTCTCTTCTTCTTCATCAACATTTTCAAAGAAATGAGCTCAAGCAGCTCGGAATTTGTGCTAGACTTGACCTGGAACCTTCTTCAAAACTGGAACTCCCATGTGATGTATCTAATATGTGGTGAAGAACCTTGTGGAGGCCAGGGAAGATATAGTATCAGCCTCTGTTTTTCACATGTCCCCCAGTGGCACAGCGGTATGTCTGCAGATTTACAACGCTAGAAACCGGGTTTCGATATCCGTGGTGGGCAGAGCACAGATAGCCCTTGTGGAGCTTTGTGCATAATTAAAAACAAACAAAGCAAACAAACTGTTTTCCACAACAAAGTATTGCAAGTTAAGCTGTCACTAGCTTCTCTCAAGAACAAAGATTGCCTTGCCAAATTCAGCAGGAAGTTACATGACAGAAAACTGGCATTGTCTTGTAAAACCAGTAAACTGTGGCTTCAGTATATGTCATTGAAGTACATAGTGAAACGCTTTCTGAAAGTAGGGAGAACTGACTTTTGCATTTGTACAAGAGATGCTGGCATACTTAGCTGCTGCTGGACTCAACATTTACACAAAATCTGTTTATCTCCACCTGCAACTGAGGAAGCAACTTGAAAAAACCCATCCTGATGTTCACAAAAGCTTCAAGAATGGACACCACGTTGCTTGACGTAACAACAGTTAGTGGGCTGGTCTTTCACCTGACTTAATGATTGAACAGACTCTGACGTGGAGTGTGAAATCAATTGGGGGGTTACCATGTGGAAGTGGAATGACCAAATCACAGTGTGCCAACTGACTCCTGTCCATGCCAGCATGTGTTGAAACGAACAATGTGATACAAGAAGTCACAGAAACACAACGGCATACAGGCAACCAACACACAAAAAAATTGGACACACAAGAACATTAGAGGACATCTAGGACAGATGTCTATCCTTCCATACCTGTATGGAAGAAACCCATTTGCTATTAACCCAACCCTCAGAAACATTGTGACTGATGTTATTGTGATGCATCTGCAAATGCCTACAAAACAAAGGAAGTCGACCTTCAAATAATCAAAAGCGTGGAAGGTCAGACTGCAGCAGAATACACCCTGGAGAAAAAATATCAAGTTATGACACTTGGGGAAAAAAAAGTAAGTGAAAGTCGATGGGACCTTCTTATCAGTCGTTTAACAACTGCTCTTTCAACACTTAGTTGTAGCAGCTAATGCGAGTTATGAAGACAAGAAGGAGGTCTTCCAATACGAATTTTGCAGCTTCTCTTCTTTGCTGTTTGATTCACAAGACTTTCTTCGGTAACCATACAAAGCACCTCTAGCTGATTAAATTTGTGATCATGTTCAAGATATCGCCCCAAGTCAATCACCCTCCAATGACGAGCAGTTTGTGCTTGATGGAGGCTCCATACTGCAGCGACTTCAGACACCATGGAAATGTGAAAGTGCTCTTTAGAACATCAATGACTCGCAAGTCCCCTTTGTCAGTGAAAGGTATCCCAGGACAGTTATCGTCTTTAATGGGTACATGCCCAGCTTTTCGACAAAGTATATGACCTATTTCAGACAAGGGAGGGGACTCCAAGGAATGGCAGTACACTTTGCACCTGACATGGTGCTTCAATACACATATGATCTGTTTCTGGCAAACAAAGAATATATATATACAGCGTTTTATTCAAGCACTTGGACACGCTTTACAAGCATCATCATGTATTGTCATTCATACCAAGGGTGACGCTGTTATGCAGATTGTAATGGAAACTATGAATTGTGCCAAAGACAACATCATGGTCGTCATTGGAGAGGACACAGATCTTCTGGTGCTGATGGCACATCACATAATATAGCTTCGAATGACATTCTTCTCTTCTCAAACAAGCAAGAAAAACCAAAAGCATGAAATATACTACTCTTGGAGGTTTATGTCATCCGCTCCTGTTACTACAAGTTGTGACACGACCTCAAAGCATTTTGGAAACGTTCATATAACTCCAGAAGAATGCAAGCTTTCGAAATCTTGCACGTGTCTTCCTTTAGGACTGCAGTCTCTAACATGGGCAGCTAGCAGGTATAAATCACTTGTTTTGCTGTACATTGGAATATGAGAGGAGAGCTTAGATGAACTAAGCCAATAACTGTTCTGCTCAAAAGTGGCAGTTGGAAATGACGTTTGTGCAGGTCCACACTGGTCCGCCGACTTCAGTGGCAGCGAAATTCCATAGCCTAAGAGTATACTTACAAGTGCAACAGTGGACAGGAAATGGTCCAGAGCCAACAGAATGTGTCTGGAAGATAAAGAAAAAAACCCTTGTGCCAGTCATGACTGATTTTTCTGCAGTGCCAGCAGGTCTACTGAAGATGATTCGATACACTTGCCACAATGACTGTGACACAAAGTGCTGCAGTGCAGAAAACATTGAGTTGTGGCAAGTGTCGTGGTATCAGCTTTGTTAATTCTCGTTCCCTGTCTATCAAATAATACGTGCACTTTTCGACAAATAGTCTTTTCTATTAATTCACAAGTTGATAGTATGTTCTGATTATGCACAAGAGCTACACAGTGATATCTACATTTAACTTCGTATTCCTAGTTCAAACAAGGATGTATCTCATTTTTTATTTGAAATCGCCTTTCGAAGCTCTTTCAAACGAGGTCCTAGGTGGTGGGATTATACTTGTTGTAACAGTGTATAATGTGACTGCTGACAAATGACGTTATCAAAGTCAATATTATATAACCATTACTTAGATTAATTTAGTCCTGTCCTTTCTTTGTTAGTCAAAAATAAATTGTCAGGATCTTTCCAATGAGATGCTACATAATGGTGTTTACAGTGCAAATAGCCAATTGGTGATCTTGTTTACCAATGTTTCGAGATTATGAAAAGTAGCAGAAAGGTATAACTCTCGTCAAAGTTAAAAGTTGTTCTTAATAATTTAAAACAGCAGAATAAATCCCTTTGCAATTTGTTTTTGGTCATGGTACACTTTCGCTCAGGGTCACCAGGTTAAACAGTTGGTAACGTCTAAGAGAACTACTGGATTGTACTCACCTTACGCTACTCTTATGGCTGCTTAAATCCCGCGTTTAGGTACATAAACCGATTGAAAGGGTTGTATCAGGTAGGATTATGCGATGCAATTCTAGAACGTGTGCTTGTCAATGTATTTGACAAATAACAAAGATGCGTGTAGAAATGTACTAAAGTCAGGTGGTATAAAGCCAGATGGTAGGTAGATCAACAAACATTTAACTGCATGTTTTTATCTTTCTCTGTTTAAAGGTTAATAGATTTTAAAGTGTTTACACCCACTTAGAGACACCATGTACGTAATATAATAATGAGAAGAGTTGTTTATGAGGCTTATAGTACCCAGAATTTCCTTAATGTTTATCGATAGTAAACCAGTTATTATTTAGTCTTCGCTACTCGATCTTTCTCGGTAATTTATTTATTATTATACCAATAGGTCAAATCCTTGAATTCATAATTCGATTAGTTTCCTGTGAATGCTGTTGTCACTTCTCCACAGGATAAAGAGATTCTACAATGTGATTTCATATAATTTAATTCTTCACCTAATCTCTTTACTGCAGTCGAATTCTCCTGTGAAGCTTGGCTATAATTATATTTCGAAATGCTCGTCCTAACTACTATACCTAGAGTTTCCAGTTTTTAGGAACAAGCCAAATTCATTTTCCTCTGCATTGCTATATATCATACACCAACTGTTAGAAATTATCTTTACAATCGACCAGAAGTTCCATGACATAATGATACTGTACACTGTCAATAACATTGACTGAAGTGCAAGTACTTGGTTTGTAGAAATCCACAACCACTTACATGAGACAATGGAAATACAGGATACATCCCTGTCAGCCATCTCTATAAACTATGAACCAGTCAGGCAACAGTTCCGATAAAAATGATCTTGGTCAATAAAAGGACTTTCAGACAAAATGAAATCCCATGTTTGTAAATGTTTACCATAGATCATAGATCCGAGATATGCCCAAGCGAGGTCCTAATAATATATGGTTTATTGAGCTTGTTATCAATATTCTTAAACGTTTATATTTCAAACAAGAGATTTCTTTCAGAGTAAATAGTTTCAATTATTTTAGGCGATGCACTACAAGACAAATGCTCTTTCAGGTGTATTAGGTGTTTGTTTTGTACCCAGAAGAACAATTCCTTGCAACGCTAACCAAACAGAAGCTATGTTCACTCCTATTGTAGCAACATGCGCCTGAATTTAACATTGGTTCGTCTACTACTGTTTGACGTCAAGGTGTTAAAATAAAATTAGATTTTATCTCGGTTTGATTTAACGGCATAATCACCATAGCTTTAGTGGTTATATTCTATATTTTAATCACACGTTGATAAATCAAGCATTGCACATCCATGTGAATATATATATATATATATATATATATATATATTAGTTTGTAAAGTCACGTACTTAAGGAAGCTCCCAAACCTTCGTTTTAAAAAAATACAAAACTGACAGTAAAATGTTGATTCAGTACTTGCGTGAGCATACCATCTGTCTATACTGGTGTAGTTCTTATCAAATACGCATCAAATTAGGAAAGAATACTCCATATATTTTGGTTACAATCTTAAACATGATAAATATTCATTTCTAGGCTTTTGCAACACATTAATTTCAAGAAACCGGTTCTTACGGATGAACTCTTCTCGCACACTTGATGTCTTCTAATTGCTCGTGCTATTAGTGCATGGAATGCACTTATTCAAATCCCCAGAAAACTTTGATATTCCCAAAGATATTGATTTTAGATAAAGAAAAAAACAAAACAAAAGCCATACTACAAAGCACGCTCAGCAAACATTCGGAGTCGTGAAATGTGACATATTCTGTAGAATACGACTTAAGCACGTGATATATATACTATTCAACAGCCATAGCCTTAGCTTTAGTTTTCTATAAATATAAAAACTGATGCTCAGTGAAATATAAACACCTATAAATGGAGATTGGATTGGGGTTTTGCCAGAAACTTTGGAATTAAAATAATGGTATTTCTAGTCAGTGAATTGGTTTTTGTGATGATTTTATAATTAAATTTTAATAAGTTGTAATCGATATATGCTCAGCATACCGTTGAACAAAAATGATAAATTATTTCTGTAAACACAAGTACTCTGTATAATAATTTGAATAATTTCTTTTATTGACCGCTATAGTTGAAAGTGGTAAACAAGCGGTTAGTCTGGTTTAGTTCAACTTTGCAACACTCAAAATTAAAGTCAACTTAACGTTTTTTTATTTTATTTGACGGTATTTTTAAAAACGTTTTTAGTTTTATAAAATTCGTGATATACGAAAACTAACAATAAGATCACTGTCTTCTACTTCTTTGATATTGTTTCCATAAGATATGAACCTAAGAACCTTATGAAAAGTTTTGTATATTCTTATTTACCTGTAGCTTTCAGGCACGGATAAAAAAAATTAAATGTGAAAAATAGAATTAAGCAAACGTAAACAAATGAATGAGTGGGAGCACATGATTTTAATGACATCCGTACCAGCGAAACACTGTTGTTTAGAACAGTAGATCGTTTATGCGGGATCAAAAACCAAATTATAGCTTTCATATTTCTTTCGCCGATACACATTCATGAATATTAAAAGTTTTTTAATATACGTGTTTATTACCATTCCTTCAGTCAGTTAGGCAGAAAGAACATTTTTCAATATAGAGTTGTTGTGTGTCTATACATATCAAATGTTCTCTTTAGACACTTCTCTTTAGAGTGCACAGACATTGAAATCCCACAATCAAGACAAGGAATAGCTCAAGAGTTGGCGATGAATATTATTGAATAGATGTCATCCTTAAAACCTATCATTTCAAAAGTAAGGACAACCATGTTAAGTCATGAAAAAAAAAATTATCACTTGAGATAGATACAGAAATGACGTTTTATTCGGAATGAGTAAAATATTTAAGATTATATCGTATTATCTCTCGACATATATGGTTTCTCAGTTGCTGGTTGAAACACTGTTCTGGGTCAATGTCTTGGGCTGCCATAGCCACGTTTATTAGCATGCAAACATAGGAGAATTAATTATATTTGTTAGCCTTGTTAACTAACTGTACGTGAATTAATTATTTTATTTGTGAGTTGCATCAATTAATTGCCCAGTCTTGTGAATCTGTTAATTGTTAGGTTTCTGAATTTAATATTGGTTTTGTAAATTCATAGATCTGTACGGAAGAAAGTCATTTTTTAGTTTCTATCTTCCCATGTACTCTTTCTACCATCACGAACTTTCTCTACTTCGGTATTCGTTCCTTTACAAAAAAAATTAAAGTAAAGGAGCTCATCCATATTTCATGCACCACATAAACCACCCTAATGACACTATCTAGGATACATTGTGTAAACATTTTCCCGCTAAACTGATTGCATTATCTACACGTAACTTGTCAGGAAACGATTCATAACTGAGCCAGTGAAAGTTTTAAGGGCACTTGTTATTCTCTGAAAATATTACGGGGCTTAACTTTTCTTTCTTGAATGAATCAAAATCCAATTCTTAAGCCATTAATTGGGTAATTAAGTTAATTTATTTAAGAAAGGGACTTAAGAACTTAAGGTGTACAACAAGAAACAAAAACGCTTTAAATTAGTCAACATCACCCTGTAACCCTTGTATTTGTCACCGCTGTCACAACTTTCGTTTGGCGATAATTTCAACAATGAGAACAAAATACGTTATCTACATTGTCCGAGAAAGTAATTAGGGATGAATATCACTTTGTAATCTTGTTTTAGTAGGAACTGACATTCAAAATAATAAAAAAACAACAAACCACATTTAGGACAAGTTCAGTTTTATACATGTATGGTTTCTTAGTTGAGAGTTACGTGACGTTCATACAAACATCGTTTTATACCAACAAACACATTAAGTTAAATATTTGTTTGTTAACTATGTGTTCATGTAGTGCAGTTTGATTATTTCATCACTTTAAGCAGTGTTAGAATTAGCAATAATATGTGACTGGAAACGTAAAGCAGAAATTTAAATAAAGCCATTACACTTGACAAGATTGATCATACTGTAATTTGTTCAAAGCACGTAGGTTCGGAAGTTTTAATTAGCTTGAAATATTTGAATTTTATTTAATGTGCATATAGATTTATTTTCACAAAGACGGCTCCACTGTACAGCGCCCCCATTAGAAATTCCAATCTAAAGAATATTTGGTAATTTTCTTAGTTTTTACATAACGATAGAAATGTTTTTCAAAAGAACTTGTAGTCAAATAGAAGGTGTTTTGATATTCTGTGTGAAGACTGAAGACTGTGTTGATTAAACACTGAAACTGGTGTAATGGTTTCATATTCTGTGTCGAGATTGAAGATTGTGTTGATTAAACACTGAAACTGGTGCAATGGTTTCATATTCTGTGTGACAGATGGATGCAGACTGAAGATTGTGTTGATTAAACAGTGAAACTGGTGTAATGGTTTCATTTGTCTTCATTTATGGCTGGTATTCTTTTCTAACAGAACATTTTATTAATGTTGACATACATGTTATAATTCAAATATGTAATCTTCTTTATTCACAACTTTGGGAACAGTTTGTTTATAGTTGAACACAAAGCTACATAATGGGCTATCTATGCTGTGTCCACCACGGTATAAGCCTTTAGACTTACCATTGTACCACTAGGGGGCTTATAGGAAAAATCTAGTGCTGTAATGATGCACACAACAATGTTCATCATAGTCATGAAAGCAGCGTACATTATCATTCAGCAGAAAAACTGAAGAAAAATAAATACATATAAGCTTGTTGACCAACTTTATATTCGTCAGAAAGCTTTAAGTTCTGTGTATTATCATTATGACAGAATCAGATACCTTTAAACGTTTAGAATATTCTTCTTCAGAGTTTCTATATGAAAAAACGTTCAAAGATTTCTCTTAGACATAAAATTACGAATAATAATACTTTGGAAATATATATATACATATATATATATACTTCTAAAAATAGAACGCATTGTTTCTATCGTTTTATTGAAACAACTTTAAAGCTAGCTGGTTATAAGGAAGGAACAACCAAGAAATAATAGTAATCTGGTACTTAAAAAATCAAAACACTCTAAGTTATGCGGTACACGTTACTTAGCAACCTTCAGCTACCATCAATATGAGTATTAAGATTATTGAATATATATATATATGCACACGAAGCTCAGATTTATGAAAATATACTCAAAATTTCACGTAAAGATAAGTTTTACATTAAAACAAAGCCCTCAATGGTTCTTCTTAATACTATAATATTTTAATTTAAGTAACATTCGTAAAAGCATTAGTATCTGCTTTTTCTAGAAAATCATCTTCAAATTATTGGTTATTTTGTTTAAATTAATCTTATTTTTTCTACTAATGTTTCATGCTAGCTTCCCATTGATACATGAGGTTATCCCAAGAGTGAGCGATGAGTGTTGTTGACTAGCTAACTGCCATCAGGTCTGTTCTTTCAAAATCGAGAACGGCTTTTCGCAGATAGCTCTCTGTGAAGCTTTGCCCGAAAATTCTAAAACAACAACAGCAGCAGAGATGCATTTTAACAGTTATAACGAAGAAAGAAAACCCATTTAGTAGTTAACTTTGTCCAAACCATAATGTCAGTACTCTGTACAAGAGAAGCTCACTGTGATACGGGCTTTAAAGTGAAACAATATAGCTTGCATCAAAAGACTGGTTGGATTGAAAAGCTCCGACTCAAAGTTGTCACATTCTTTATGAAGTTAATACCACAGAACAAAATTGTGGAATTTGGCAACGATGACCTCCTGTGGATGGCTTCTGGACTGAGACAAAAGCAGTAAATAAATTTTACGACTGTAAGGCATGGCACAACAGAAACATGATGAAGAATATGGAAAAAACATATGGGTAGAAAAAAGTTGTAGATTTAAGAAAATAAATCGAAACAAAAACCCACGTGCAGTTTGGAGCACAATTATAGCTACGCAGGGATCCGGGGATATCTTACGATTTTTAACATAAACACCAATAAACGTTTTTGAGCAAAAATACCGTTTAAGATGCTCCTAGACGCGTAGTGTAATAATAAAATACCGAATCTTCAAACGTTATAGCAAAAAAAAAGTTTAGTGGTGTAGAATAGATAAAATTGTTCTTTACTACTGGGTTCTTCAGTTTTAGCAAAACAAACGGAATAGTCAGGACAATATTGATGATGTCTTTAAGTTGTAGATCACAAACATCTTAATCAATCTATTAGATCTTTCATAGTTTGGTGTTTTTTGTTGCTTCACCCGGTTCCACAAAATCGTCATAGTGTTGACTTTACACCTAAGTGGTTTGAAAAGTTATTCGAGAAGTGCGTTATATCGGAGAATGACATATAACTTCAGTAAAGTAAGCTTTAGAAGCAAAGTAAAATGGATTACGAACATTGGTCGAAGAATGACATATAACTTCAGTAAAGTAAGCTTTAGAAGCAAAGTCAAATGGATTACGAACATTGGTCGGAGAATGACATATAACTTCAGTAAAGTAAGCTTTAGAAGCAAAGTAAAATGGATTACGAACATTGGTCGGAGAATGACATATAACTTCAGTAAAGTAAGCTTTAGAAGCAAAGTAAAATGGATTACGAACATTGGTCGAAGAATGACATATAACTTCACTAAAGTAAGCTTTAGAAGC
>NW_013666433.1:131921-134683 GCF_000517525.1 Limulus polyphemus
TCGGAGAATGACATATAACTTCAATAAAGTAAGCTTTAGAAGCAAAGTAAAATGGATTACGAACATTGGTAGGAGAATGACATATAACTTCACTAAAGTAAGCTTTAGAAGCAAAGTAAAATGGATTACGAACATTAGTCGGAGAATGACATATAACTTTACTAAAGTAAGCTTTAGAAGCAAAGTAAAATGGATTACGAACATTAGTCGGAGAATGACATATGACTTCGCTAAAGTAAGCTTTAGAAGAAAAGTAAAATAGATTATGAACATTGGTTACGAAGAAGGCATATTCAAATTGATGATTCAATGCATTACAATCATTATAGGTTTCAGTTTTTTTGTGTTATTTTTATGATGTTGTGTACTTTTTGTCAATTTATTAAATGGAATCAGCCTCACTAACTTACAGCTTACTTTTAGTTCTAGCCTAAAATCGGTTAGCTTACTTTTAGCTCTGGTCCATAACCAGATCGCTTATTTTTAGCTCTGATTCATAACCAGATAGCTTACTTTTAGTTCTGACCTAAAATCGGTTATCTTACTTTTAGTTATTATCTATAATCGGTTAGTTTACCTTTATTTCTGATCTATAACCAATTAGTTTGCTTTTAGTTCTAATCAATAACCAGTCAACTTACTTTTAGCTCTGATCTATAACCGATTAGCTTACTTTAGTTCTGATCTATAATCATTTAGCTTACTTTTAGTTCTGATCTATAACCAGTTAGCTTACTTTTAGTTATGATCTACAACCAACTAGCTTACTTTTAATTCTAATCTATGATCTATAACCAGTTAGCTTAATTTTAATTAGAAATTCTTATTAATAAGCACACATAGCCATCTAAGCGGTGTATGGAAAGAAAACCAACGATCTGCATTTTAGACACTTAAATCATTCAGCTGGTAGTGAAGTCTATTCGGTATTTTAAAAAAAAAAATTGTTACACTAAGCTTCTTTGTACATCATTAATAATAAAAAAAAACAGAATGCCACATTTTTAGTATGACAGAATACTTTGGTCATATGTATATCAGTAGATAAAAACCCAGAATTACATATTTTAGGATGTGTGGATACTTTAATTCTTTAAGCATTAGTAAACAAAGCTCAGAATGCCACATTTTTAATATGTGCGAATACTTTTGTTGTTTTTTACCAGTAAACAAAGCCACATTTTTAGTGCTTGTGAATATATTTTTTATCAGTATACAACGACCAGAATCACACATTTTTCAGTACGTGTGATAAGTTGATAAGAATGATTATGTTATTAGCGGGATGACGACACCAACAGCACCTACTTTATAAATAATATTGATTCTCTAGGTGCTTGTACTCCTATAGAGAATCTTGAAATGAAGAAGAAACCAAAATATTTATGGTTATAAACAACTAATACAATAGATACCATACTGTTTGCTTGTTGTTGTTTTTCACCAGACAATGAAGATGATGATTTCGTTCAACAAGACTAACTACAGTTTTGGTTCTAAGAGTATTAACGAAAACAATAATGAAACAATGAATAAAACCCACCTGAAAGTTTCAGGGTCAAGAGAACCTGTGCATAGAGTTAACAGCGTAAGTGTTGTCAGAACAGCCACAACCCCGGTTACTGTTATCTGAAATGAAAGGTGTTTGATGATACTTTGTTATCGTCATTTATGACATTACTTTTATTGATGATGGACAGCATATAAAACCTTAAAGATTACGTAATTTACTGTTTTCTATTTTTTTTCCACTTGTACAAACTGACAAACTAAACTGAAGTAGGAAAAAGAAGCAAACCAAATTTTTCTATAAGTTTTGTGTTTTGATGTTTATTATTATGTGTTTTATACGTGGAAATTAATTTGTTTTGTTATTCTATAACAAAGGAAAATGTTAACATATTATTGCCATTTTGAAAAATAAATAAACACGATTAAGTTACTCTGTATTTTATAAAATAATTTAGTGCATGTGTTTAATTGAAGAAATTAACTTGAACGTCTTGTCTAATATGTGTTACTTTGAATAGTCATAGGAATCAACGTAACAGCATTTATCATAATATATTGAACCAGCAGCATGTGAAACTTGCTAGAACTTAAATCGAAATATTATAAATATTATATATGGAATAATAGCACAGCAGCATTACGGAAAATATTCCTTCAAAATGTGTTTAAATATTCACAAATTAACAGAGTGGTTTGACCTTGACCTTGCCCTAGTCTACAGCGTTGGGGTTATTGGTGGAAGATATACAAAAAAGTTAATTCTTTAATTGCTCAAATGCCTCCACATTTATTCAACTCACTTCTATATACTAGGTTGTCAAGAAATTAATGTCGCGTTTTGGAACACTTTCATTAATCACCTCCCCCCCCCAAAAAAAAACAACGTACATCACCTACAATAGTTAAACGAACCGCCTAAAATAAGTCACAGATACCTATTGCCCCACATACATCCACAGATACGTAAAAAACTTAACATTGGCGAGCCAGTCAGTATTAGGTCGTCAAGAAATTAATGTCGCGTTTTGGAACACTTTCATTAACCACCTCCCAAAAAGCATACATCACGTATAACAGTTAAATGAACTGCCTAAATATCACGTTAGTGTAGCCTATATAATGTGTAAAGTTTAGTATACTCTAATCCCTTATAGTGATGGCACAGGACGAAACACACATTCGGCGTGTAATGCTGTTTGAATACAAGAAGGAAAACAACGCCTCTGTAGCTACAAAGAATATCAAAGAAG
>NW_013666433.1:135254-158986 GCF_000517525.1 Limulus polyphemus
TTCAAAGCCAAATGATTTCTTTAGTCAGGGCATTGACAACCTGGTTGTAAAATGAAAGAACATCAAAGAAAAGAATGCAGACTATTTCATTTAATAAATGTTTTGTTTCGACATATAAGTTGTTCAGGTTTTTTTCATCTAAAATTAATTTCTTGACGACCTAATATATTTCTATTTAGTCTTGGTGAAAATCATTACGTGAAAATAATGCTGGCATAACGCTGGAACAACAATTACTCTTGTCTACAGATTCACCCAGAAACTTAGTTTTGAATTACAGCAACGTTTCAATAAGAATCAAAGAATTTGTAAATATCGATGAAAGGTAAAACAACTTATTTTATCCACTAAGAGTAATTTTAACCTCTTTTTATTAAATTTTTTGAGGCCTTTGTAGCTTAGGCTAGAATAAATATGTGTTTGAGAGTTTCCTTTTAAAATAATACAGCAGACTTATAGATTGTTTTTATTTTCAGTACAAAATGGTAAATTTTAATTAAACCAGATTTAGATTCCAACTATGAAAACTGCTCAAAAAGTTCATCTCTTACTCTTTTCGGTAATGTTCTAAAACTGAACCATTGTGTGTATAACATCTGCTTTTTTGGTTTTGAAATCAGAATTTTAAATCTGTTGTAATTTTAGAGTGCATATTTATTTTCAGTAATTTAAAATATACATTTGTATATGTAATATGAAATGAAAAGTCAAAATGATTTACAATTTCTAATACTGAAATCGTAAACATAAAATAATTTTCGACTTGTTTATTGAAATAAATCAAGTTCTCTGATTATGAAGAAAATTGTTAGACTAGTGGTACTTAAATTCAAATAAGAGTTCGCGTATTAAATTACCCTTAATAACAGTATATTGTAATGAAAGTGTATATGTAAAGTCTTTAGAAATATTGTTAAAATTAGGCCTAAACAATAATTTTACTAAGCTTAAAAGTAGTTTTATAAAAATCACATTGCTTTCATCAGAAATAGTGATAATAAATTTTGCGACAGAAAATGAAGGCTTTAAATGACATTTATATCAATATATATATATATATACGTTTAGTTACTATCCTGTCTTTCAAAGTATTGTAAAATTTTCAAACTTTCTGCAAAAAATAAATAAATATTTTATACATACATTTATGTATCTAGGAAAAAGCTTTCCTTATTCTAACACAAAAATGCATAGCAACGCTAAGAACATATCTATAGTAGTCAAAAAGCTATTATCTCTGTCTAATAGAATGTCTGAAAACCTAATTTTTTGAATTAATCAAGTGAGAATCGTGGGCCATTATTTGAAAGCGGTTTTCGTGTTTTTGAACTTTATTGGATTATGCTCGATTGAATTAAATTAGTTCAGCAATGTTTTCTGCAAAGATAAAAATCAATACGAGGATTAAACAAAATAAAAAAGCTTTTACGAAAAAAAATCATTAATATTACAAGTTCCACCTATCTGTAACTATTTAACATGCAACAAAACTAGTTACACGTTTTCAAGTATAATCTCGCCAAGCTGAGATACAGCAAGTATCATTAATTCACTTGATAATGAGTTAATGCTGATTGCTGTCGAGTCCATAATTCCTCAATTAGTCAATAAACACTGACGTTCTTCCTTCTCCAAGAGACCGCAGTATAACAGACTAAGATAGCACTGTAGAGTTATAGGAATTTGATGACAAGGAACCCACAGTATAGAAAATAAAAGTTTAGAGACGGCTTGACTGAGTAATGATGAAAACTTTATTATAAATGTACGACGTTTCGACAGGATTATGTCATCCTCAGGTACATAGTTTACAAAGAGACATGAATATACAGTATACAACAAAGAGGTCACATGACCGGAGATTGCTTCACAGATTAATATAGGTATCTTGTTACCCTGGGGTGTTGGTTTAGGGTGGGACTGTTTTATTTAATTAAGATAGCTTCCTTTATTCTGCTTTTATTGATGTTTAGTTCTTTATTTAAAATTACAGTTTTTTGTATAGATATACTGTGTTTTTTCAATTGCAACGGTGGTAAATGGGAGGGTTTTTTATTATGTTCGGTGAATCTGGTTTCCAATGTTCTTCCGGTTTCTCCGACGTAGAATTCTGGACAGTTATTACACGTTGTTTTATAAATATCGCGTGATTCTATGTAATTTCTACTTAATAACGATTTAAGTTTAGGACCGGGTTTTTAGGTGAATTTGAAGTCAACAGGAATTTTGTGTTATAGAGTTATAGGAAAGCAGAGATGAACATAAGACTCTCGACGGTTTTATTCAGCACTTTTATTTACGTTCCCACTAAGTTTGTTTCAGGTTTATACTAACTGTCTTACAGTAAACATCGGTTAATATACTTACATTTTTACTCTCACTTTTAACAGTTATAATAACGGTTTTATTCAGCACTTTTATTTACGTTCCCACTTAGTTTGTTTCAGGTTTATACTAACTGTCTTACAATAAACGTCGGTTAATATACTTACATTTTTACTCTCACTTTTAACAGTTATAATAACGGTTTTATTCAGCACTTTTATTCACGTTCCCACTTAGTTTGTTTCAGGTTTATACTGACTGTCTTACAGTAAACATCGGTTAATATACTTACATTTTTACTCTCACTTTTAACAGTTATAATAACGGTTTTACAACCAACTATAGATAAGATATTTACATTTTTACAAGTCCATTTTATATATATATTAACTGTCTTACAGTCAACTGTTGGTAAGATAGTTAGATTCCTACCGTCACTTTTAATGCTTATATTATGTGTTTAACTTACACCATGGTGGATCCATACCTCCCTCATGGACAATTTGACAAAACTAATTTATAACTTCCTTTTATTCAAAAGAAGAGAAAGTTATGCGCAGAATCTACATTGTGAGGCTTTGAGCAAAAATTAAAAAAAAATAATATTTTTTCATGAAAATATGCTTAGATAAAACTCGTACAGTCTTTCTCAGCTTTGACTTTGAATATTAGTAACCTTAATCATATCAGAGTTTAACTCGGTATTTTTAATCTTAAGTATCACAAAACGTAATTACTTCTATAAAAATTTATATTATAAGCAATAAATCTTATTGGATGTTACACGGAGTTCGATAGAAAATAATGATCAGTTAAACCACTTTCTGTGGACACGTGGTTTTACATTTACTAGTAACTATTGAAAAGAAAAACTAAATAAATTCAGATTTGCAGTTTGGTGATTGTGCCACTTGTATGTAACTTAACTAATTTGTAATACCATTCCACCACAAAATTCAACTGATCGAAATTGGTGTTTTGGATTTAGACTAACGTGAACCGTTTATGCTTTTAATTGTGTAATAAATAGATAGAAAGATTTAAATATATACGATCCAATCACATAATTAACTGCCAATGATGAATCTTTATTTTAATGGCCTGGGAAACATTTAAATACTGTAAGTTTAGAACTAGTGTTCTAGATTATAGAAATTTAAAATATAACACAGCGTATCGTGTATCTTTTTGAAAACAATTTTGTAACTAATACAATGAAAAAGTAAATATCACCATTCAATACTGAATTATGTGCAGTTTATTTGGAAGAATGCCTCCACCCGGTGGCTCAGTGGTAAGTCTCACGATAAAATTCGGGTTTTGATACCCGGATAGGCAAAACACAGATAGCCCATTGCGCTGGTTTATGCTTAATACAAGCAATTAAGAATGCAGTTTATTCAACCATATTTTACATCATGTTAAAAAAGTGTAGTTTCATACATCATAAGACAGCGTAACAAATGGTTTTACTTGTTAAATATTCAACTAAGTAGTGGCATCTAAATAAGTCAGTTCATCATGAAGTTCCCGACTTTGATTAGAGCTATTTAACGACAAGAAAACTTCATATATCTAAAACTTGAGTAGTGGCATCTAATTAATATATATCACGAACATCCACACTCTGATCACAGCGAATCACTGATTATTTCACGGCAAGAAGAGAACTTCAAATATCAAAGTCAGTAGTGACGCCTTACACGTCGATCATGAGGTTCCAAACTGTAATCCCAGCAAAGTTTGTGGTGTCAGTTCAAACAAAGAACTGATACTTTATATCGGTTTAAAACCCTAAAAGAAGAAAAAGACGATCTTGCAGTAATTACTTTAATTAATCACTGTCAAGAGATAGCTTTTGAACTCATCCACGTGATTAAAGTTACATTGGTTCGCTGAATACACACACCTGAGTCAAATGAGTTGGTGATTGAGAGATTGTCTCAGAGAATACTTTTTTCGTTTCTATATTGGATAAACCTGGCGTTTAGATTAATCGGAGTATAAAAGAAGAAGCAACAATCTCATTAATACCCGTTATTTATCTATGTATATAGACATCTATAAAGCTTTAGAAACAGTGTTGTATAGTTAAGAACTTGTAGACTTTTCAGCCTTCAGTTTTATGTAAAAGAGGGCCTCAATAAGAGTAAATTTTCAAAAAGAGTCAGATTGGTTATTCTAATTTTAATGACAATTCGAAACCGCTTGATCTAATTGGAGCTGCTTCTTGAGGAAGGCAAAGTTTACAAATTTTAATACTTGTCGAGATAATGAATCACTATTGGGATATTAATTATTGTATATAACGAGTACTCGGATATTTAGTGTAGTTTCTTAAAGCTATTATTATTGTTTCTGTGTCACTCTAGAATGAATTGTTTTCTCACGGTTATAAAATTCAGAATTAGAAGCTTAAAGTTAAAGATTAATGCTATTTTTTCTATTGTCTTAAATATCTATATTTAAGTATGATATGCAAAAAACAAAATATATATTTCTTAACATCACAAATGGGCAACTTCATAGAACTTTCACGTTGCTTGTTTTCTCCTGGGTAAGACAGTAAAGACATTATGAAACTCACGTCTCATTGTTACTTTACAGAACTTTTTTTTTCTGTTGTTTTTTCTTGAACATAACAATACGAACACTATAATGCTCATTTGACAGTGGTATAAACTATATAAACTCTGTAAACTTTTTATTAAAATACGCTGCGCGCAACTTATAACACATAGCATGCAGCTCTGTGGATTCCAGGATTTATGACTCGTGTTACATTGCAGTGAAACAAAATTTTCTTTGTAGTTTAAGGCTGTAAATAGTTATAACAGTGACGGCCAAACCACATTATTAGATTATAGTCGACGGTGATTGCTGTTGATTATCTGCCTTCCCCCTGGCGGACCACTTAAAATTATGAAGTTGCACTTGTGAAGCTTTATGTGAATATCCGAAATAAACTAAATTTTTAAATTCAAAATTGCATTGACTAAGAACTAAGAATTAAACTGACACACCCAATAAAGATCAATAGAAACCAGATTTTTCCATTATCGTATGTACTTAATTTTCCATTATCGTATGTACTTTATTTTCCATTATCGTATGTAATTTATTTTCCATTATCGTATGTAATTTATTTTCCATTATCGTATGTACTTTATTTTTTTAATTCAATCTAAAATTTGCCATCGTTTTTTCTGCTGAATTCTTGATTAAACTCTAGGATATAAAACGAAACAATTTGTTTCAGAAGTTATTGGTGGAAATTTAGCATTTTGTTTTAAATGGTGTTTTATGTCCTAATTTAGCATGGCAGAAGCTGTACTTACATACAGACACTCAACTTACAGAACTACCATTTCTTTCGCTGTATGAATTAGATATAATTTATTTTTCAAAAATTATGCCAAATAAAAAGAATAAATCAATGGTTTTCTTTTCTAAAATACTAACAGCAGAACTAAATAACGCTATCTTATCCGTCATTGAACAGTTAATGTAAGTTACATTGTAGCATTTCACAAAATAAGCAGTTAACTTTAGGACCAAGTATCGCGCACGTTCCAAGGATTTGCACTATTTCCACTACGGAGATGTCAATTTACACTCTTTCTACAACGGTGCTGTTGATTTACTCAATTTACACTCTGAAGCTTCGATTGGACAAGGAAGACATTAATCATTTCCTGAATTTGTCGGGAGAGTTGCTGTTTAACAGACGAATAGACACGTGAGGAAAGAAGACCAAATAAAACTGGTAGAGGCTAGAAATCACGAACTACCATGATCAACTGGGATTAGAGCCCTACTCTCTAAATAATGACTTTAGAAAATAGGGTTTGCCAGAGCATGTCGTACGTCTTGACCTTAAAGATTTCGCATTGCAATTATAGTAATGAGTATATATCTGTATCTGAGAGTTAGAATATATATATATATATCATCTTGAAACTGACAAACCGTCAAACATGGAATGGATTAGTTATAAAATGGCCCATAACATTAGCATGAAATCCAAGGCGTATATATGGCTAACTATTAGTATAAATATACAGACAGACCTTGTACTTTATCCTCCTTTATTATTATTATTATTAAAAGTTTTTGAACCAAGACCTACTCTCGTTGAATTGTAATAAAATTAAAAATGGTTCAAACAACACGCTATCCGTTACGTGGCTCAGACACTGGATGACCAGAAGCCGATATATATTTTAAACAAAACATAATGACTCCAATGACGATATTTTCTGTACACATCATAGAATGAAATCTAAGATAACAAGAATACAGTAGCAACTTTATAGACAAAAAAGTAACAACAACAGGATTGACCTCAGAGAAATAACGAATATGTAGAGTAAAACACACACCCAAAAATTGCGGATATACATTATTACATGTCTTAAATGAAGTAACACAATTAGCACCAGAAATATAATATGTAGAGTAAAACACACACCCAAAAATTGCACACTTTAGAGAATGAATATCTTCAGGAAAAATGAAGAAGTATATTTGGTATCACGTGTGTTTTAAGCGATTCTTGCTTTACTGCATTAGCTCTTTTTACAGCTATAACTCAGTCGGGACTTAATATTACCATACAACTTAACTGTGACAGGTGGTTCTCCATATAGTGAAGAGAAAAAAGAGAGAGAGTGAAGCTGAAACCACAAGAACTACACAGAGAGACGAGCTCTCTTAAGGCAATTGAGAGTTTTTTGCTTCCGAACAGCTCCCGAGGGAGACGTAGGCAAGTCACACCCACAATTATTATGCTTTAATTCACTAGGGACTTCGTGACCGTTCCTCCTTCCACCCTGATAGTGATAGTCACTGGAAGGCTGCAAACGTTATGGAATTTAGATACATTATTATTATGTAGGTATAGTTTTAGACTGAACACATGCATGAAAGTAAAGATATAATAATAAACTGAGTAGTTTTGTTTGTCCAACACCGCTATTCAACAGACAGTATAGGTTGCTTAGCCTTTGGTTTTGTAAAACACAAGCATCAATAAAAAAAATTATACCCAACATAAGTAAACAGAAATGAAATTGTAACTGTGATATTTTAATAAACTCGATGCAAACCATAAAATATTATATTTATTGATATATTTTTTTTGCAAAAATCGTTAAAAGATGAGAAACTCTACATTTACTGTTCAGGGAACCAAATATAGCAGGACATGTCAGTATGAAAAAATAAATTGATTTTTTTTAGACATGTTCACAAAATTACATATTGTACCATACTGTACGAGATTTCGGTATAAATACGACGTGACTGATCTTTTAACCATAGTCACAAGGCTACATTTTATGTAAGATGTCGATATAAAAACGAGATTTTTTTGCCATGGACACGAAACTAAATATTGTACAAAATGTCGGTATAAAAACCAGGTAACTAACCATGTAGAAACGCTCACTGAGCAACATACTTTAGGAGATGTATCGTATAAAACCACGTGACTGGACTATAATTTTTTCGCTCTGTTTTTATATATTAACTTATTGTTATATGTCTCGAAGTTCTGATTTGCCATTCAAAACAAATTAACTATATGTTTCGTCGTCTCGATGTTCATTTTAAAACTTCCTGCAGATAATGTAATCTTTCCTTTGGCATTTTTCATAATATGCTTTAAAGTTTCCAAGTTCTTCAAATCTTGATTTATTCCATTATTTAAATATATCTCTCTAAACATTTAGAATAAATTACACAACACGCATAAGATAACAGAAAAACTAAAAATATAAATCACAAAGTAAACCAGGAATTGCGGTATAACTTTGTTCTAGCATCCTTTATCGTGTCCTGTAACATCTCACTAGACCTTGATGTCGAGTAGGTTTTTAATGTTTGTTAAAATGCAGAAAAACTTTATTCGAACATCCTTTATAATGTCCAGTAAAAACTTACTAGACAATGATGTAGAGCAGGTTTTTAATGATTGTTAAAATGCAGAAAAACATTGTTTGAACATCCATTATCGTGTGCTGTAACATCTCACTAGACCTTGATGTCAAGCAGGTTTTTAATGTTTGTTAAAATGCAGGGAAACTTTGTTCGAACATCCTTTATCGTGTGCTGTAACATCTCACTAGATATTGATGTCAAGCAGGATTTTAATGTTTGTTAAAATGCAGCAACAATTTGTTTGAACATACGTTATCGTGTCCTGTAACATCTCACAAGAACTTGATGTCGAGCAGGTTTTTAATGTTTTTAAAATGCAGTAAACCTTTGTTCGAACATCCGATAACGTGTTCAGTAACATCTTGCTAGACCTTGATGTCGAGCAGGCTTTTAATGTTTGTTAAATGAGGGAAAACTTTGTTTGAACATCCTTTACCGTGTCCTGTAAAATCTTACTAGACAATGATGTCGAGCAGGTTTTTATTGTTTATAAAATGCAGCAAACTTTGTTCGAACATCCTTCATCGTGTTTAGTAAAAAATTAATAGACCTTGATGTCGAAAAGGTTATTCATGTTTGTTAAAATGCAGTTAATCTTTGTTCGAACATCCGATAACGTGTTCTGTAACATTTTACTTGACCACGATGTAGAGCAGGTTTTTAATGTTTGTTAAAATGCACCAAACTTTGTTGGAATATTCTTAATCGTGTTCTATAACATCTTACTACACTTTGATGTCGAGAAGGTTTTTAATGTTTGTTAAAATGCAGTGAAACTTTGTTCGAAAATCCGTTATCATGTCTTTAACATCCTCTTAGACTTTAATGTCGAGCAGGTTTTTAATGTTTGATAAAATGCAGCAAAATTTGTTTGCACATACGTTATCGTGTCCTGTAACATCTCACTAGACCTTGATGTCGAGCAGGTTTTTATTGTTTATAAAATGCAGCAAACTTTGTTCGAACGTCCTTTATCGTGGCCAGTAAAAACTTACTAGACCTTGATGTCGAGCAGGTTTTTATTGTTTGTTAACTTGCAGAAAAACATTGTTTGAACATCCATTATCGTGTACTATAACATCTCACTAGACCTTGATGTCGAGAAGGTTTTTATTGTTTGTTAAAATGCAGCAAAACATGGTTGGAACATAGTTTATCGTGGCCTATAACATCTTACTAGACCTTGATGTCGAGAAGGTTTTAAAGTTTGTTAAAATGAGGAAAACTCTGTTCGAACATTCATTACCGTGTCTTTGACATCTTACTAGTTTTGATGTCGAGCAAATTTCTCATGTTTGTTAAAATGCAGTAACAATTTGTTTGAACATACGTTATCGTGTCCTATTAACATCTCACTAGACCTTGATGTCGAGCAGGTTTTTAATGTTTGTTAAAATGAAGGAAAAGTGTGTTCGAACATCCTTTATCGTGTCCTGTAACATCTTACTAGACCTTGATGTCAAGCAGGTTTTTATTGTTTGTTAAAATGCAGCAAAACTTCGTTCGAACATCCAAAAACGTGGTCTGTAACATCTTACTAGACCTTGATGTCGAGAAAGTTTTTAATGTTTGTTAGAATGCAGTAGAACTTTGTTCGAACATCCTTTATCGAGTCTTGTAACATCGTACTAGACCTTGATGTCGAGCAGAATTTTAATGTTTGTTAAAATGCAGCAAAACGTTGTTGGAACATCGTTTATCGTGGCCAGTAAAAACTTACCAGACCTTGATGTCGAGCAGGTTTTTATTGTTTGTTAAAATGCAAAAACAACTTTGTTGGAACATTGTTTATCGTGGACAGTAAAAACTTACTAGATTTGATGTCGAGAAGGTTTTTATTGTTTGTTAAAATGCAGCAAAACGTTGTTGGAACATCGTTTATCGTGGCCAGTAAAAACTTACCAGACCTTGATGTCGAGCAGGTTTTTAATGTTTGTTAAAATGTAAAAACAACTTTGTTGGAACATTGTTTATCGTGGACAGTAAAAACTTACTAGATTTGATGTCGAGAAGGTTTTTAATGTTTGTTAACTTGCAGAAAAACATTGTTTGAACATCCATTATCGTGTACTATAACATCGTACTAGACCTTGATGTCGAGCAGGATTTTAATGTTTGTTCAAATGCAAAAACAACTTTGTTGGAACATTGTTTATCGTGGACAGTAAAAACTTACTAGATTTGATGTCGAGAAGGTTTTTATTGTTTGTTAAAATGCAGTAGAAATTTGTTTGAATATCCGTTATGGTGTCCTTTAACCTCTTAATAGATCTTGATGTCAAAAAGGTTATTAATGTTTGTTAAAAGGCATCAAACTTTGTTCGAACATCCGTTATCATGTCCTGTAACATATTGATAGACCATGATGTCTAGCAGGTTTTGGATGTTTCTTAAAATGCAGTGAAACATTGTTCGAACATCCGATAATGTTTTATGTTACATTTTACTAGACTTTGATGTCGAGCAGGTTTTTAATATTTGATAAGATGCAGTAGAAATTTGTTTGAACATCCGTTATGGTGTCCTTTAAACTCTTAATAGATCTTGATGTCAAAAAGGTTATTAATGTTTGTTAAAAGGCATTAAACTTTGTTCGAACATCCGTTATCATGTCCTGTAACATATTGATAGACCATGATGTCTAGCAGGTTTTGGATGTTTCTTAAAATGCAGTGAAACATTGTTCGAACATCCGATAATGTTTTATGTTACATTTTACTAGACTTTGATGTCGAGCAGGTTTTTAATGTTTTTTAAAATGCAGCAAAACGTTGTTGGAACATCGTTTATCGTGGCCAGTAAAAACTTATTAGACCTTGATGTCGAGAAGGTTTTTAATGTTTGTTAAAATGCAGCAAAAGTTTGTTGGAACATCCGTTATCACGTCCTGTAACATTTGGATAGACCTTGATGTCGAGCAGGTTTTTCAGTTGTTAAAATGCAATTAATCTTTGTTTGAACACCTATTATCGTGTTCTCTAACATGTTATTAGACCTTCATGTGAAGCAGGTTTTTATTGATTGTTAAAATGCAGCAAAACTTTGTTCGAACATCCTTTATGGTGTCCAGTAAAAACTTGCTAGACCCTGATGTCGAGCAGGTTTTTGTGTTTTTAAATATGAAGGAAAACATTGTTCGAACATCCTTTATCGGGTTCTTTAACATCTTATAGACCTTTATGTCGAGCAGGTTTTTAATGTTTGTTAAAATCTAGGAAAACTTTGTTCGAACGTCCTTTATCATGTCTTGTAACATATTACTAGACCTTAGCGTCGAGAAGGTTTTTAATGTTTGTTAAAATGCAGTAAAACTTTGTTTGAACATCCGTTATCGTGTCCTGTAACATCTCACTAGACCTTGGTGTCGAGCAGATTTTGAATGTTTGTTAAAACGCATCAAAACTTTGTTCGAACGTCCGTTATCGTGTCCTTGAACATCTTACTACATGTTGATGTCAAACAGGTTTTTAATGTTTGCTAAAATGGAGCAAATCTTTGTTCGAACATCCTTTATCGTATCCAGCAGAAATTTACTAGACCTTGGTGTCGAGTAGGTTTTTAACGTTCGTTAAAATGGAGCAAAAATTTGTTCGACCATCCGTTATCGTGTCTTGTAACATCTTACTAGACCTTGGTGTCGAGCAGGTTTTTAATGTTTTGTATAATGCTGCAACACTTTGTTCGAACATCTTTTATCTTGTCCAGTTACAACTTCTAGACCTTTATGTCAAGCAGGTTTTTAATCTTTGTTAAAATGTAGCAAAACACCCGATATTGTGTTCTGTAACATCTTACTTGACCTTGATATCGAGTAGATTCTCAGTGGTTGTTAAAATGCAGTAAAAACTTTGTTCGTACATCCATTATCGTGTCCTGCAACATTTATATTAAATTCTATCATGTTCTGAAAGTATTACTCGTAAATGTGACATGGAAGTAGGTACTTTTAAAAATATTAATGGTCGTTCTTATTTTCCAATTGAATTTCATATTGTTTCGTCAATTGATTAGTTAATATGCCCGTGAATAGGTTCATAATTATAGACAAGTTGCTACCAAAACACACTCTGCACGTTGTGGTAAGTAAATGCGTTATAAAAGGAATCGTCAAACCAATTACAGGATCAGGTAAGATTAGCCCAAGAGTTTGCAGTAGGCGCTGTTGACCAGCTACCTTCTATCAAATCTATCGTTTCAGAATTAAGGACGGCTATGTGCACATAGCCCGTTTAGAGCTTTGCCCGAAATCCTGAAACAAATAAATCATAGTGATGTAAAAACACAGTAAATTATTTTAAGGCCAAAGACTTATCAATAATCTTTCCACATGACAGATTTTATTAAAGTTCTAAGTTGATTACTGATGAAATCTGAAAGAACTGGTTCTTAATGAGCTGTTATTTTGTTCTTCGTACTGATAAAGTAACTTCTATAAAGTGATTTATATCTTAATCTTCAGGTACATACTTAAGCACTTTTCACATTCTTTCTCGCTGTTCCTGTTAAGTGAATTTACTGAAAATTATTAAATTACTAAATTACGTACTTTGCTGTCTCCTCATTAACGTGAGAAATGACCTTTGTATACAAGAAATTAAATTAAATGACGCTTAGGAAATGTCACTAACGGAAAAGAATTTTTAATTGTATAGCTTTGGTAGCAACAATGTTTTTAAGTTAGTTCTCTCTTATTAACGTTGATGTCATTTTGTCGATAACACAAAAGTTAATTCCAGCACATTTCGGAATATAACATGGCAGTAGTTTTAGTAGTCTTTGCATTTTGATATATTGTCTCGAACAGAGCAGTAACGTTAGTGAACAGTATGTTTTGATGTATTGTCTGTCACCCAGAAGTAACTTTAATGACCATTACATTATGATATATTATTAGTAACACAGCAGTAACGTTAGTGACCAGAGGAGAGGGTTGTTACGAATGTAGTTCACTCAAACTAGTTTAATGTCACAAATGAGGTACCTCAGAGCTCATTCTTAGAACCTTTGCTCTTTTTGATTTACATCAATGACATAGATGAAGGAATGGTCAATAAATTGTTTAAATTTGCAGATGATATTAATATATTGAGTGTTGCTAGCCGTGGAGAGGATGCTGCTGATTTACAAAAGGATTTAGATGATTTAGTGAGTTGGGCAAATAAATAGCAGATGCGTTTTTATTATATTAATTTAAGATAATGAATGTAGGTTATCATAATTTGAAGTATAAGTATAATTTGGATGGGGATAACCTTAACAGTTTCATGAAATAAAAGGATCTTGGTGTAATAGTTGACTAGTCTCTAAAGCTATTCAAGCAGTGTGCTGTTGCTAGTGGTAAGGCAAATATTATTTTACGTTGTATAAACAGAAATGCTGATTACAAGTCTAAAGAGGTTGTAATTTAATTGTATAGATCACTGGTTAGGCCACATTTTTAATATTGTGTCCAGTTTTATCTCCTTACCTTAGGAAAGACAATGATTATTTGGAAAGGGTTCAGAGAATTGTTATCAGAATGATGCCTGGGGTGCAGGGGTTGTCATACGAGGGGAGGTTGAAATATCTAAATTTTTTCTTTTGAAAAAAAAGAGTTAGGGAGAGGGATTATTTAGTTTTTGATGTAATTTACTTTCTTATGCTAAACTCCACTTCGTTAATAATCTAACAGATTTCACTTACAGTTAATACGCTTGTTTAGACATGACTTGGTTTTTAATAAAGTTTGTATTGAAGTGTTGAAGATTGTAAAGGGAATTGATAGTGTTGAGGCATCATCTGTTTTTCATACTTAAAAGTGAGAATAGTAGAAATAGGAGACACAAATATCAATTTTGGTAAGGTATGAGTCATCTTCAGCTTCTAACAGGGTGGTTGGCCTTTGGAATGGGTTGCCTTCGGGTGTTATTGATGCAGTAAATTTAAGTGAACTTAAGAAAGAGCTTGATAAGTATATGAATGCCAAAGGCTGGCTTTAAGATTTTTTAAATTTTATTTGTTAATGGTTTTAATTTAGTTTAGAGGATGGAATGGTCGAGATGGACCAATAGGTCCTATGTTGTCCCACAATGTTATGTTATGTTATATTATCAGTAACACAGCAGCGGCTTTAGTGGTATATTGATATATTGTTTGGAACGCAGCTGTAATTTTAGTGATCACAACATTCTGATATATTGTCTGTAACACAATAGCAACGTTAGTGACCAGTACATGTTGATATATTGTCTATAATACAGTAGTAACGTTAGTGACCAGTACATTTTAATATGTTGTCTGTCACACAACTGTAGTTTTTAGAGACCAGTACATTTTGATATATTTTGTCTGTAACATAGCAGTAAATTTACTGACCAGTATGTTTGGATATATTATCTGTAACACAGAGTAACTTTATGACCAGTACATTTTGATATATTGTTTGGAACGCAGCTGTAATTTTAGTGACCACAACATTCTGATATATTGTCTGTAACACAACAGCAACGTTAGTGACCAGTACATGTTGATATATTGTCTATAATACAGTAGTAACGTTAGTGACCAGTACATTTTAATATGTTGTCTGTCACACAACTGTAGTTTTAGAGACCAGTACATTTTGATATATTTTGTCTGTAACATAGCAGTAAATTTACTGACCAGTATGTTTGGATATATTATCTGTAACACAGAGTAACTTTATGACCAGTACATTTTGATATATTGTTTGAAACACAATTGTAGTTTTGGCAACCAGTACATTTCGATATATTATCTATAACACAGCAGTAGCTTTTGGATATGTTATCTGTATAAAGAAGTTAGTTCTAATGCTCAGTGAAATTAGTTTCTTGTCTCTCATACAAACTTTAGTTCTAGTGAATAGTATATTTCACTTTGGTGACAGCATATTTCGATATTGTGTCTCTAACACAGTTGTTAATTCTAGTAACCAGCACAATTAATATCGAGCTCTTGTACAGTGTTATAAACTTACGATATCTTGTTTTCAAGAAAAAAATCTCTATCCCGAAGTAATACAAGTAAAGAGTTACATGTGCCAACAATATGTTGTTGAATTGTACAAATAAAGGGTTGCATAAGAGAGCCATAAGATAGTCACTCTAACCCGGAGTTATAAAAATAACGACATTTATTCTATAAGATAATAAACGGCTCTATGGATCAAAACAATAACCAGTTCTATCCCAGAGTTATTCAAGGGAATCCATTTAGTAAAACAACATCCAGCTTTAGAAGAGTTCTATAACTACGGAAATCCACTCGGTAAGCAACAACCAACTTTAGAGGATTTATACAAGTAAAGAAATTCCACCACTAACATTGAAACAGATCAGCACGAACACTAAACGTGCAAGAAAAGTGTGTAAGACCTAAGATCAATACCAACCAGTTCTGAAATGCTAAACCTTTATAACACTTACCATTAGAACTTACTTTCATATGCTAAACCTTTATAACACTTACCATTAGAACTTACTTTCATATGCTAAACTCCACTTCGTTAATAATCTAACAGATTTCACTTACAGTTAATACGCTTGTTTATACATGACTTGGTTTTTAAAAAAGTTTGTATATTTCTTAAGGTTATGTTGAAAAAAGTATACATATTTTGGAGATTATGTCCCTTATTAAAGTTCCTATAGAATGTTAAAATGAATCGGGAAAGCTTAAAAACAAGTATTGTATACCATTTTTGTTATATAGTCTCTTCCTATGGTCTGGTGAAACATGTTTAAGTGATGTATTTATAGTATTTGAATTATTCTTTTTCAATCAGAAGTTATGTAGGAAGGAAAGACAGCGGAGCTTATTTACACACCACACAATTATTTTATTGTGATGACAAAAGTGGTTTATTTAGTAACTTATTTGTTCTAGATTTCTCCAGATTTTACCTTGCTACATAATTACTTTCATAGAAATAAAAAAAATCGTTTTTTAAATGATTTTTCACTTAAACAATTGAACTTTTCTACCAATGTTTCTCCACAAGCTTAAAGAAGCGTTTATAAATTAATATACTCTCAAGATTTTCATTTCTAGAACAACTTTCCTACAGGTAATGAGTCGGAAGGGGCACTTATCCGATAAAAATTTCTTAGTTTGCCAGTTTACAAGTCCGATCATACACGGCAACCATGACAATTCGTGACATAGACAATTAACACTAGATTATTTGAATATACAGTTGGAAACATTCAAAATATGGGTGGGCCCGAAACATATGAATATTAAAATAAGAACCCCTAGAGTCAATCTATAATTATCGAATTATTAAAATGTACTCAACCAATATCGTGCTGAGATAACGTGTTTAGAAACTAAATAAGCTCATTTGGTGCATATAAGTGTACATTCTATTCGAGTAGCACGCACTGGAAAGAATACTTCATGTTCAAATAACAAACTCTGGAATCTATCGATTTTCTTACACTGTGTGAAGAAGTTTTAATTAACCTCTTTGTTTTCAAGCTGTTTCGATTCTTTCTATCAACGTACGTTTAGGTAGATAAACCTGCGTTTTAAAAATTTACATTCTGAACTTCAAAAAAGCAATAAAAAAACTTAAAAGAAAGTTTAAGCTTTGCCTTTCTAAAACCGTGATTATCCAGGCATGCTGGGTCAGGGCTTTGCCTTTCTAAAACCGTGATTATCCACACATGCTGGGTCAGGGCTTTGCCTTTCTAAAACCGTGATTATCCAGACATGCTGGGTCAGGGCTTTGTCTTTCTAAAACCGTGATTATCCAGACATGCTGGGTCAGGGCTTTGCCTTTCTAAAACCGTGATTATCCACACATGCTGGGTCAGGGCTTTGCCTTTCTAAAACCGTGATTATTCACACATGCTGGGTCAGGATGCAAGGAATTAGCATTACGAATTATGAATGTTCTCATCCTCTCAGAAAAAAACATAAATATAATTATCACAACAAATAAAGTGGAAAAAATCACACACGAAGAAACTTACCCAGTCTATTGATTATTTTGCTCACATCAACTGAAAAAGAGGTCTTAGAGATATGTGAGAGATAAAAAAATTATAGATCAAAAGCAACAGAGTGAAAGAAAGAAATCAGATGAAAAGATTATGTAAGAAACCAAATAAATCTTATACTTTATTATATGCTTAACTAGATTCAGGAAGACTGAAGACTTTTGTTATTTTTTTATCTTTCCAAACGTGAAAACTAGCTAGGGTGTTGACCACATAAGTTTCATTTCATTTCAGTGACACTTCTAGTGCACAGTAGCCACAGGTTTCTCTAACCAAGCGTAATAAGAAGGCCCGGCACTAAAACATGCTCAATATAAGCGTGGTTATGAGATTTCTCTTGGAACGGAGCACAGAAAAGAGAAATGTTCTAAACCTTAGCTGAAAACCACGATTTTCTTTCCGTGTTTGAATTACATCGTGCTATGTCTTTTTGTCTGAAGAATTACATAACATTAATAATAATGGATGTGTACGTTATTCGGTAGTAAATAATTAGGAAAATGTTCTATCGTTTCGTCTGTACATGTTAAATAATATATATATATTACACTCGTCTATACATGTTAATTACTATTTACATTATATCGTTTGTAAAGGTTAAATACTATATATATTACATCGTATGTACATGCTAAATACTATATATATATTACATCTTCTGTACATGTTAAATACAATATATCCTACATCATCTGTATATCTTAAATACCATATATATATATATATATATATATAGTACATCGTATGTACATGTTAAATACAATATTTATCACATCGTCTGTACATGTTAAGTACTATATTTATTACATCGTCTGTACATGTAAAATACTATATATATCACATTGTCTCTACACGTTAAATACTATGTATATTACATGTTCTGTACGTTTTAAATACAATTATATATTACATCATCTGTACATGTTAAATACTACACATATTACATCGTCTGTACATGTTAAATTCTATACATATTACATCGTCTATATGTATTAAATACTATTAAATACATCGTCTATATGTATTAAATACTATTAAATACATCGTATGTACCTCATTAATTCTATATGTTAAATCATAGTCTGTACATGCTAAATTCAATATATATTACAATGTCTGTACGTGTAAAATACTATATATATTACATCGTCTCTATACGTTAAATTCTGTATAGTACGTGTTAAATGTTATATATATTACATTCCTCTGTACATATTAAATTTTATATATATATAAATTACATCATCTTTACATGTTAAATACTATATATATTACATCGTCTGTACGTTTTAAATACAATATATATATTACATCGTCTGTACATTTACGTACTATATTTGTTACAACGTCTATACATTTTAAATACTATACATATTACATCGTCTGTACATGTTAAATACTATATATGTTACATTGTCTGTACATCTTAATAATTATATATATATATTACATCATCTGTACACGTTAAATACTATATATATTACATGGTCTGTACACGTTAAGTACTGTACTTATTACATCGTCTCCAGATGTTAAATTCTATATATATTACATACTCTGTACATGTAAAATACTATATATATTACATCATCTGTTAAGTACTATATATTTATTACATCGTCCTAAATGTTAAATACTATATATATTACATATATTGTTCGTATTAAGTACGTATATATAAGATCATCTGTACATGTTAAATCATATATTTATTACATACTCTTTATATCTCAATAATTATATATATTACATAGACTATACACGTCTATATATGTTATGTACTATATTTATTACATAGACTATACACGTCTATATATGTTATGTACTATATTTATTACATCGTCTGTACATGTTAAATACTATATATTACATCGTCTGTACATGTTAAATAATATATATATTACATTCGTCTGTACATGTGAAATTCTAGATATATATTACATCGTCTGTACTTGTTAAATACAAAATATATTACATCGTCTAAACGTGTCAAATACTACACATATTACATCGTCTGTACATGTTAAGTTCTATATATATATTGCATCGTCTATACGAGATACATACTAATTATATATACATTACATCGTCTGTACGTGTTAAATTCTATATATATATTACATTGTCTGTACGTATTAAATACTATATCTATTAAATCGTCTATAAATGTAAAGTTCTATATTTATTACATCGCCTGTACATGTTAAATACTATATATTACTTCGTCTGTACATGTTTGTTTGTTTGAAGTTACGCACAAAGCTACACAATGGGCTATCTGTGCTCTGCCCACCACGGGTATCGAAACCCGGATTCTAGCGTTGTAAGTCCGCAGATATACCGCTGTGCCACTGGTGGGTTGTACATGTTAAATACTATATATATTACATCGTCTGTACATGTTAAATACTACACATGTTAAATCGTCTGTACATGTTAAGTTCTATATATAATACATCGTCTGTACGTCTTAAATGCTATATCTATTACATAGTCTGTATATGGTAAATACTATATTTACTACATCGTCTGAACATGTTAAATACTATATATATACATATATTACATCGTCTGAACGTGCTAAATACAATATATATTACATCCTCTGTACATGTTAAATTCTATATATATATATATATATTACATCGTTTGTACATCTTAAATACTATATTTATGACATCGTTTGTACATGTTAATTACAATATTTATTACTTCTTCTGTACATGTTAACTTCTATACATATAAATTACATCGTCTGTACGTGTTAAATACTATATATATATATTAGATCGTCCGTGAATGTTAAATACTATATTTATTACATCGACTGAACACGTTAAATACTATATATATTACATATTCTGTACGCGGTAAATTCTATATATATTACATCGTCTGTACGCATTAACTATTATATATATTCTATCATCTGTACATGTTAAGCACTATATTTATATTACATTGTCTGTACGTGTTAAACCCTATTTATATAACATCGTCTGTACACGTTAAATAATAAATATATTACATGGTCTGCACATATTAAGTACTATGTTTGTTACATCATCTGTACGTGTTAAATACTATATATTACATCGTCTGTACATGTTAAATACTACATATATGTTACATAGACTGAATTCTTAAATACAATATGTATATTACATAAACTGTACATGTTAAATTCTATATATATATTATATACTCTCTACATGTTAAATGCTATATGTATATTACATAAACTGTACATGTTAAATTCTATATATATTATATACTCTCTACATGTTAAATGCTATATGTATATTACATAGTCTGTACATGTTATATATTATGAATATATTACATATTCTGAATTTTAAATACTATATATATTACATCGTCTGTACATGTTAAACACTGTATATATTTCATAATCTATACATTTTAAATACTATATGTATTACATGGTCTGTACATGTTATATTATACATATATTACGTTCGTCTGTACATGTTAAATAATATATATATTACATGGTCTGTACATACTAAGTAATATATTTTTAAATTGTCTGCATGTGTTAAATACTGTATTTTACATTGTCTGTACTTGTTAAATACTGTATATATTACATCGTCTGTACATGATAAATACTATACATTTTAAAACTTCTGTACATGTTAAATACCATATATATTACATCGTCTGTACACCTTAAATACAATGTACATGTTACATCTTCTGTACATGTTAAATACTATATATTATACATCGTCTGTACATATTAGATACTATATAAATATTACATTCGTCTGTTCTTTCCAAGTATTATATATATATATATATGTGACATCGTCAGTACATATTAAATAATATATATGTTACATCGTCTGTACATGTTAAATAGTATATATATTACATTCTTCTGTACATGTTAAATACTATATATATTAAATCTCAGTATATGTTAAATACCATATATACTTATATATTACATCATTTGTACATGTTAAATACTATATATATTTCATGGTCTGTACCTTTATAAATTCTCTACATTTTACATAGTCTATACATGTTAATTTCTATATATGTTACATCGTCTGTACGTGTTAAATTCTATATATATTACATCGTCTACAAATGTTAGATTCTATATGTGTAACGTTCATCTGTACATGTTAGCTACTACATATATTCTATATATTCTGAATTCTTAAATAATTTATATATATATATTACATCCTTTGTACATGTTAAATACTATATATTACATCGACCGTACGTAATAAATACTATATATATATTATATCCTCTGTACACGTTTAACACTATAAGTATACAACATATTCTGTACATGCTAAATACTATATATATTACATCGCCTGTATATGTTAAATACTACACATATTACATGGTCTGTTCGTGTTAAATTCTATATATATTACATCGTCTATACGAGTTAAATTCGATATATATTACATTTTTCTGTACATGTTAAATACTAAATATATATTAGATCGTCTGTACACGTTAAGTACTATATATTACATCGACTGTACGTATTAAGTACTATATATATTATATCCTCTCTAAACGTTAAATCTATATGTTTATTACATAGTCTCTACATGCTAAATACTATACATATTACATCGTCTATACATGTTAAATACTATATATATTACATCGTTTGTCCATGTTAAATACTATATATATATTACATCGTCTGTACATCTTAAATACTATATATATATATTTCATTCGTTTGTACATGTTAAATTCTATATCTATATTACATCGTATGTGCATGTTAAATACTATATATACATTACATCGTCTGTAAGTTTTAAATACAGTATATATTACATCGTCTATACACGTTAATTACTGTATATATTACATCCTTTGTACACGTTTATTACTATATATATTACGTTCGTCTGTACGTGTCAAATACTATATAAATTAATCATCTGTCCATGTTAAATGCTATATACTACATCGACTTTATATGTTAAATACTATATATATTACATTGTCTGTACGTGTTAAATACTACATATATACATTTCATTCGTCTGTTCATGTTAATTTCTATATCCATATTACATCGTGTGTGTATGTTAAATACTGTATATATTACATCGTAAGTACGTGTTAAGTACTATATATATTACCTCGTCTATACATGTTAGATTCTATATATATGTTACGTTCATTTAAATGTCAAATACTATATATACTACTACATGGTCTGTACATGTTAACTACTATATTTATTACATCGTCTGTACATGTTCAATACTATGTATATTAGGTGGTCTGTACATCTTAAGTACTAAATTTATTACATGGTCTGTACGTGTTAGATTATATATATATATTACGTTCATCTGTAAATGTCAAATACTATATATACTACATGTTAAGTACTTGATTTATTACATCATCTGTACATGTTAAAAACTACACATTTTAAATCGTCTGTACATGTTACAATATATATATTTCATCGTCTGTACATGTTAAATACTACACATTTTAAATCGTCTGTACATGTTACATTCTATATATTACATCGCCTGTACATGTTAAATACTATATATATATAATACATCGTCTGTACGTGTTAAATACAATATATATATTACATCCTCTATAAAACTTAACAATTATATATATATTACATCGTCTGTACATGTTAAGTACTATATTTGTTACACCGTTTGTACATGTTAAATACTATGTATATATTACATCGTCTGTACATGTGAAATACAATATATATTACATCTTATGTAGATGTTAAATACTATATATATATTACATCGTGTGTACATGTTAAATAGTGTATCAATTACATCGTCTGTACAAGTTAGATATTATTTACATTAAATTCATCTGTACATGTTAAATACTATATATATTACATCGTCTATGCATGCTAAATACTATATATATTACATCCACTATACATGTTAAATACTATATATATTTCATCGTTTGTACATATTAAATACTATATATATATATATTACATCCACTGTACATGTTAAATACTATATACATTTCATCGTGTGTACATATTAAATATTATATATATATATTACATAGTCTTTATAGTTTAAATACCATATATATATCACATCGTCTGTACATGTTAAATACTACATATATGTTTCAACTTCTGTTCATAATAAATACTATATATATTACTTTGTCTGTACATGTTAAATGCTACAAGTTGTTCATTGTGTGTACATTTTAAATTTTATATATATTACATCGTGTGTGCATGTTAAATACTATATATATTACTTTGTCTGTACATGTTAAATGCTACAAGTTGTTCATTGTGTGTACCTTTTAAATTTTTTATATATTCCATCGTGTGTGCATGTTAAATACTATATATATTACATTCATCTGAACACTTCAAATACTATATATTTTACATGATGTGTATTTCTTAAACACTAT
>NW_013666433.1:159415-172645 GCF_000517525.1 Limulus polyphemus
GTATTAAATCGACTGTTTATGTTGAATACTATATATATTACATTCATCTGAACACTTCAAATACTATATATTTTACATGATGTGTATTTCTTAAACACTATGTATATATATTAGTTCGTCTGTGCATGTTAAATACTATATATTATATATTGCATCGTCTATTTATCTTAAATACTAGATAGATAGATATTACATAGTCTGTACACCTTAAATACTACATATATCTTTTATCTTCTGTTCATACTAAATACTATTTATATATTACATCGTGTGTATATGTTAAATAGTGTATATATTACATCGTCTTTACATGTTAAATACTATATATACATATTACATTGTATGTACACGTTAAATACTACATATATATTACATCTTGTGTACATGTTGAATACTATATATATTACGTCGTGTGTACATGTTAAATAATATATATATTACATCGTCTGTACGCGTTAGATATTATTTACATTAAATTCATCTGTACATGTTAAATACTTTATACATTACATCGTCTGTACTTTTTAAATACTATATATATATATTAGATCGTCTGTGCATGTTAAATACAATATTTATTACATCATTTGTATATGTAAAATACTATGTATATATATATTATATCCTTTAAACATTCTAATTACTATATATATATATTACATCGTCTTTACATGTTAAATACTATATATATTACATCGTCTGTGCATGTTAAATATTATATATATTATATCGTCTGTACATGTCAAACACTGTATATATTACATCGTCTGGACATGTTAAATACTATATATATATTACATCGTCTGTAGATGTTAAATACTATATATGTTACATCGTTTGTACCTGTTAAATATTATATTTATTACACTTTTTCTACATGTTAAGTACCACATATATTACATCGTCTGTACATCTTAAATACTATATACATGTAACATCATCTGTACATAGCAAATACTATATATATATATAGTACTTATATAATAAATTAATGTATAGTTAAACATTACATATATATTACATCGTCTGTACTTGCTAAATACTAAAAATATATATTACATCAGCTATACATTTCAAATACAATATTTATTACATCCTCTTTACATGTTAAATACTATATATATTACGTTTGCCTGTACATGTTATATACCATATATATGTTATATCGTCAGTACATGCTAAATACTACATATATATTATATCATCTCTACATGTTAAATTCTGTATATATATTATATCGCCTGTACGTCTTAAATACTGTATATATATATATATATATATATATTACATCGTCTCTACATACTAAGTACTATATATATTACTATAGTCTGTACATGTTAAATATTATATATATATATTACTATAGTCTGTACGTATTAAATACTATATATATATATATATATTACATAGTCTGTACATGTTAAATACTATATATACTACATCGTGTGTACATGTTAATAACTATAAATGTTACAGCGTATGTAACTACTAAATACCATATATGTTACATCGTCTGCAGATGTTGTATGGTATATGTTATTTACATCGTGTTAACATAATAAATATTATATATATATTACATCGTCTGTACATGTTAAATACTATATATATATTGCATCGTCTGTACATGTTAAATACTGTATATATTACATCATGTATACATGCTAAATGCTATCTAAATTACATCGTCTGTACATGTTAAATACTATATATATTTCATCGTGTGTGCATTTTAACTACTATTTATGTTACATCGTCTTTTTATACTAAATAACATATTTATTACATCGTGTGTACACGTTAAATACTATACATATTACATCGTCTGTACACAATAAATACTATATATATATGTCATCGTGTGTACATGTTATATACTGTATATACTACATTATCTGTATATCTTAAATACTATATATTACATCGTCTGTACATGTCAAATACTATATATATATTACATTATGTGTTTCTTAAGTACTATATATACATATATATATATATATATATATATATATATATTACATCGTCCCTACTTGCTAACTACTATAAAGTACATCGTCTGTGCATTTTGAACATTATATATATATTACTTCGTCTGTACATTTTAAATACAATATAAATTACATCGTCTGTACGTATTAAATACTATGTTTATTCTTACATAGTCTATACATGTTAAATACTATATATATTACATCGTCTGTATATGTTAAATATTATATATATATATTATATCGTCTGCACATGTTAAATACTACATATATATTACATCGTTTGTACATGTTAAATACTATATATATTACATCGTGTGTACATGTTAAATAATGTATATTACATCGTCTGTACGTATTAAATACTATATTTATTACATCGTCCATACATGTTAAATACTGTATATATTACATCGTTTGTACATCTTAAATACTATATATATTACATCGTCTGTGTATGTTAAATAATATATATATTATATTCATCTGTACATGTCAAATTCTATATATATATTACATCATGTGTATTCTTAAATATTATGTATATATATTAAATCGTCTGTACATGTTAAATAGTATATATTACATCTTGTGAACATATTAAATACTATATATATTACATCGTCTGTGCATGTTGAATACTATATATATATTACATCGTCTGTACTTGTTAAATAGTATATATATATTACTTCGTGTGTACATGTTAAATAGTGTATATATTACATCATCTGTACATATTAAATACTGTATATATGTTACATCGTCTGTACATGTTAAATACTATATATATTACATCGTCTGTACATGTTAATAACTATATATGTTACATCGTCGGTACATACTAAATACTATATATATTACATCGTCTGTACGTGTTAAATACAATACATATTATATTATGTGTACATGTTAAATACTATGTATGAATTGCATCGTCTGTACATGTTATCTACTGTGTATATAACATAGTTTGTACATGTTAAATAGTGTATATATTATACTCATCTATACGTGTTAAATACTATATATCTTGCATCGTCTGTACTTGTTAAATACTATATATATTGCATTCGTCTGTACCTGTTAAATACTATATATATTACATCGTCTGTACATGTTAAATGCTATATATATTACATTGTCTGTACCTGTTAAATACTATATATATTACATCGTCTGTACATGTTAAATGCTATATATATTACATCGTCTGCACATGTTAAATAGTGTATATATTGCATTCGTCTGTACCTGTTAAATACTATATATATATTACATCGTCTGCACATGTTAAATAGTGTATATATTGCATTCGTTTGTACATGTTTAATACTATATACATGTTACATCTTCTGTACATGTCAAATACTATATATTATACATCGTCTGTACATGTTAAATATTACATATATTACATCGTCTGTACATGCTAAATACTATATATATATATATTACATCGACTGTACATGTTAGATACTATGTATTTAATACATCGTTTGTACATGTTATATACTGTATATATAACATCGTCTGTACATGTTAAATAGTGTATATATTATACTCATCTGTACATGTTAAATAATATATAAATTACATCGTCTGTAGATGTTAGATACTATGTATTTAATACATCGTTTGTACATGTTATAATACTATATATATTACATCGTTGATATGTGCTAAATGAAATATATATATATATTACGTCGACTACACATGTTCAATACTATATACATATATCTTACATCGTTTATACATGCTAAATACTATATGTGTTACAGCGTCTGTACATGTTGAATACTATATATATTTCATCGTCTGTACATGTTTGTTCAGAAGAAAAGAACCTAGCCCAATTGGTGTAAGCTTTAGGGCTTATTCTTTATTGTGTTTACCAAACTGTTTGATCCTGTGTATTTTTTTACTATTATGCTTATTTATCTCAGTTGCCGTTAGCGTCATAAATAGTTTAGAACGCATTGGTTTAAACTTTAGATCAGTTCTTTACCAAAGAAACTTCAGATCTGAAATGTTATTCTATGAGTCATTTCTCATCCAATGCAAACCTGTTGGTTATATTTCGTAACAGTATTCAACGCAATAATGTTGTATTTTAATACATCAATGGGTATCTTTTAAACAAGACTATTTAAACTTAACCTTAAATTAGAGAATCAAATATTAAATGACGTTTTTGGTAAGGACGGTCAGTAAAATATTTAGAGCTTTACCAAAACTTTCTACAAAATCGTTCCTAATTTCTTACCATAGTAACAGAATCACACTAGCTCTACGTCTACCAGAATAGAATGAATATTAGGATCTTTGAGGTTTCAAGAGATGCTCATCGTTTCTACAGACTGTGATGATTCTTCTTCCCCCTTCTTTTATTCTGCTGTCAACCTCTTCCTTCCTCGATGTCATTGTGGTTCAGAAGGGCTGTATTCCTTCTGTTCTATAAAGCTTTTGAATAGCGAAGGAATTTTAACATCAAAGTGGTTGGGAATAAAACCTGAAGGAGAGACTGGCTATAAAACGATCCACTATCAAAAACAGATTGTTAGTTTGATATATGTGTTCCTAACGTATTATTTTAACTCGTGTGGTGTTTTAAAAATATGTATTCGTTTTATTTCTCGTGGCAAAATGGCAAAAGTAATGTATATATATTTAGATATAGAAATCAGGAATGAATTTTTTCGTTTTCCTTACTAATGTTTGGTCAGACTCAATACTTCATGACAAGGAAGTAGGATGCTAAAGTATTAAACCATGTAAAAACAACATCAAATCTTTCATCTGACAAAAACGGCCAATTTAAAGCTTATGAAAAAAAAAACGCATTCAAATAGTATACACCATTAGTAGACATATTTTTCAATGATACATCATTTCTCAGTAATCACAAAACTGAAAAGGGATAATTCTTGATCAATTACAGATCTCGAAAAAAATAACCCTCCTACGAAACTACCAAAGTATATGATGCCGAAAATTATAAGCAGATTTTTTTATTAATATGCTGTTATTTGTTTCTATCTGCGCTCTGTCTACCGCGAGGACTCGAGCCTTCGATTTTAGCATTGTAAGCCCTTAAAGCTACCGCTCACCCATCGGAGGATCTTTTAATAAGTTCAGTATTAAAAACAATTGTATGAAATAAATTATTTACGTTCCTTGGGAAAAAAAGTAAATACTTTACAGTTTGTCTTTTGACAGCGATAACATAAGACAGCGAAAGATCTCGTAAAACGTTAAATATACTAATAAATATTAGCTATATTTTTAGACCTTAAAAGAGGTTTTGATTTATAAATGGTGTACTTTCGTAGTAAATGATTTAAAAATAGCATGATATAATAAATCACAATCTAAATACTCGGAATTCCTAGAAATCTGCATTTGGTCTATCATTGTTTAACAAAAATATTAATGATATAGTGAACAGTACATGTATTTTGCTGATGATGTATATATTTTTGTAGCTTATGGAAAGTTTTATAAACTGCAAGAAATGATGAATTTGGGTTAAATACGTTGACAGTTTAACTGGGTTCAAACAAAATAAAACCTGAAGATGATGTCATCAAACAAGGTGCGAAAACTAAATTCCATAGATTAGTAATTAACAAAATATTCATATGACGTTCTGCTATTGCATTGTTGGATATTACAATTGTATGTACTTGTCCTTTTGTGATTAAAATATGCCCTTCCATAGAAGCATATTTCTCGTTTTGTTTCGTATGATTTTAATAATTTGAACTAGAATAGCGCAGGTAATATTCCTTTAAAGCAGTTATTAGTATTTCAAATATATGTTACATATTTAATGGTTTACTGTCAAGATTTTTCTCAAACTGTATCCTTTACAGAAACAAATAGATACTTATATGTTCTGTAAAACATCAAATGCCTTTCGCAAGATTAGATACGACGACCAACTGAGTAAGAACAAAAGATTCAAGACTGGAGGGAATTGACAACTCAAATGAAATCAGTTATAAACATACGTATTCTTGAACAATAAGCAAAATACCATCTGCTTAATCAATAAATGAAATATTGACTTTTATCATATTTACATTTATGATGTTTGTTGAGTTCTGAAAGGACTCTAGAGGAAACTAGTGACTCCAGGCAATATGTTGTGAAGGAATTGAAGATGAAACTAGTGTCTCCAGGCAATTTGTTGTGAGGGAATTGGAGAGGCAACTGCTGTCTCCAGGCAATATGTTGTGAGGGAATTGAAGAGGAAACTAGTGTCTCCAGGCAATATGTTGTGAGGGAATTGAAGATGAAACTAGTGTCTCCAGGCAATATGTTGTGAAGAAATTGAAGATGAAACTAGTGTCTCCAGGCAATATTTTGTGAGGGAATTGAAGATGAAACTAGTGTCTCCAGGCAATATGTTGTGAGGGAATTGGAGAGGAAACTAGTGTCTCCAGGCAATATGTTGTGAGGGAATTGGAGAGGAAACTAGTGTCTCCATAAAATATGTTGTGAGGGAACTGGAGAGGAAACTAGTGTCTCCATAAAATATGTTGTGAGGGAATTGGAGAGGAACTAGTGTCTCCAGGCAATATGTTGTGAGGGAGTTGGAGAGGAAACTAGCGAGTGTCCAATTAATATGTTGTAAAGGGACTGTAGTGGAACTTATGAGTGTCCAGGCAATATGTTGTAAAGGAGTTGTAGGGGAAACTAGTGATTGTTCAAGCAATATGTTATAAAGGGACTATAGGGGAAACTTGTGAGTGTCCAAACAAGATACTGTAAAGAGACTGTAGGAAAAACTAGTGATTGTCCAGGCATTATGTTGTGAAGGGACAAGTGAGTTTCCTGTGAATTTCTAAAGAATTGCAGAGGAAATTAGTAGTTTTCCTATGAACATGTTGGGAAGGCACTGTAAAAGGAACAAGGGGTTTTCCAATGAATATGTCCTGAAAGGACTGTCGAAGGAACTAGCGAATTTCCATGCATCATGTTCTGAACGAGTTGTGGAAGTAACAGCCGAGTTTCAGTTACATATATGTGTATAATTTTCTTACTGGTAACGTGTGTGTTTATAAGCCTATAAAATGTGATTGTTTCAAAATATTCATATTTCTTTTTTATTTATTTAAACTGAAATTTAATTTGTAGTTTTTGAAACTGTTTAGTTTTTAATAGCGTTTAAAGTCTTTCATTTTAGTATTTTACTTTACATTTTCTCTGCTTTTAATATAGATGCAGGGCGGTCCAAAATTTTGTTTAATATTTTAAAATTTTATAATTAAATAACTAAGGAAACACAACTATGCAGTTTTTAACATCTTATATCCAAACTCAAACAGTTTTTAGTGACATGTCAGTAGACTTCTACATGTGCATCATTAGTGGCTCTTAGCATGTCTAACTGATATTCGATTTCAGTCCACGTTCGCTGTAACATGTCCACAGTTACAGTGGTGATGGTGTCCATTATCCTGGTCTTGAGCTCCGTGATGTCTGCTATAGGTGTGCGATACACGATATCCTTAACATACTTCTTTCCTGTACTATTGTCTTTAATTACGCTGAACCGCAGTCACTGACGCATTGAGCTTTTCCTTACACGATTACCATTTTATGGGGTAACAGTACTCACTAGACTGAAAAAAAATACAGCTGTAGTAACAATAAAAACTGTTTCAGTTGGTTTACAAGATGTTGAAAACTGCATGGTTGTATGTCTTTATTTATTAAATTATTAAATTTCAAAATAGGTAATATAATTTTGGGCCACCCTGTATATTTATTGCTTTTTATTATCGTCATGTATTCTGGCTGTTTAGGGCTATATTAATATATAGCTATGAAACAATGATTTTGACATTTAATGAATATTTTTTTTTCAATTAATCAATTCATTTATTAAATGTAAATTTACAAAACATTATAATCTCCACGAATACTAAAAAGGTTTGTATCTAACATAACTTTAATATGATGTGTAAATTATACTTCTATCGGTTCATTGTAACAATTTCTTGCTTGTATATTCATCAAACTTTAGATCTCATTTCTTGAAATGAGTAAGGCAATGAAATCCATCCATTAGAGATTAAAGCTAGTCGTCAATTTCAATTAAGTGAATGTCAGTTTCTGTTAAGCTGTTCTAAAACTTTCTCTGGATATTTTCTTCTGAGTTTAAATATGCTACTTAATCTCGTTAATGGAATTCATCGTTGGAGCAGAGAGGGCATAACGGTCAGCTACTTATTCTCTTATAAAGGAAGTCGTTTCTCAATATCAGAAATAATCCCAATTTATAGAAGCTGAGAGAGGTAAAAAAAATAATTTAGGTCACCTATACTTACCCGAGAAAATAAAAGTACTTAATTACATCATTATCCCCATGTTTTTGTAAGATTTCATTATTTTAATAGTATAAAGTCATGAAAAAGATTAAAATAGAAAACAAGAAAATCCTGTGCAAAGTGGTTTCATCACTGTAGATTATCCTGATAAAAGCAGTGAAAGTCAAATAAAAGCTGCTGATTTGAGTTTTAATATTATACTAATCTACATTTCGCCTACATTACATGATCTATATATCTTCTGTATTACACTGCCATACACGTCTCCTACATAAAACGTATCTACATTTCTCCTATATTACACAGGTATACATGTCTTGTGCATTACATGAACATGCACGTCTCCTATATTACACAGGTATTCATGTCTTGTGCATTACATGAACATGCACGTCTCCTATATTACACAGGTATACATGCCTTGTGCATTACATGAACATGCACGTCTCCTATATTACACGGCCCTGCATGTCTCCTACATTACAAGGTTCAACGTGTTTTCTTAGTGACCTCGGGTAACCATCACGTAAAAATTACTAATATTACTCCTAATAAACCAAACGCCAAGCTTGTGGGTTTGAATAACTGCAGGAAACTGTTGAAGCTATGAGGACGAGTGAACGTTCGAGCTCGCTCACACGTAACGTGGAATGAGCTTCGAAAGCTCGAATTTTAGGAGTGTTTCCCTAAAGTTTACTTTTGTCGCAATGTTCAAACACTCCGATTTGCTGGTTAACAAATTAAAAAAACGGGATCAAAAACTGATTTTTGCTATTTCTTTTCTGAACAAATATTTTAAACATCGCTAAAATGAAATGCATCGTATCATCTCTTAGTAAGTTGGTTGTTATGCTTACATGCGGATGCCTGGTGATGTTACACATTCATTGGTTTCCTTTCCCTGTCGCCCTGTGTTCTTTTTTACATCTATTTCCAAGAGAATATTAATATGGAATAAAACAGGATTAATATGGAGTTTATAGTAACACGAGTACAATATTCTCTCGTAAGTGTACATTATTACCTCCTACGTTAATAATATACACTAAGCATAAGTAAGCTAACAATATAATTAAAACAGGAAATGACATCATTGGAGAGAATCGGTGGAACCAAATAACAAGACATATTGAATTTAGTCTAACGTAGTATTTGTGGAGTAGCTTATAAAACTACTTTTTTAAAGCTAAAACGTTGAATAATGGTCATTAATATTATGTACAATATAAAATTAGAACGACTTGTAACTTATACTGATTGGAACATATTTTAAGAACAATGTTTCTAATTAATAAGATAAAAATATCAAATTCTATCAGACCCAGTTTTAGAACATTTTTTAAAAAATATTTCAAGATTACTGTATTGAATCATTTGAAGTATAGTAACTTGCTTAATACGTTCACACATTAATTACAATCCTTAATATGTGCTTTTATACTTGTTGGCATAAATTCATATTAATAGAATCGTACATTGAAGTACGAGAAAAAAACAAGAACATGTGATTTAAACAATATGAAATATTATGTAAATCAATAGTTGTAATTCCAAACCACCACTGTGATATCTTAACAAATTAAATATTTTCCCGTTGCCAGTAGCTTTTGTCTTTTCAACATGTTTATAAAACTTGGCCAGGAAGTTGCTCATCATTTCTGTTTTTTTAACACGCCTGTTAGCTTTCTATGTATTGATCAAGTGAGAAGGAAACGTAGTTCAAAGTTGTTATTTCTTCCGAATAACTACTGGCAATTAATTAAGAAAAGCTAAAATTAACAATTTAGGCTTAGCAATAGAAATTCAATCATTTAGAAATTATTATTCAGTTTAAAGTCGTAGTGCTTCGCTTTTGAGTTCATTTTAAAATAAAATAAGTTAACATTTTCTTTAATCCATATCTTCTAAAAGGTGAAGGATAGGCGGCTGTCTAGAGCACCAACTTCTTGGAGTCGCCAAATACTCGAGGGGTGGGGAGATCCAATGTGAATAGAATAGAGGCACAACCTTAACTTCTGTCTAGGGAGCCAGTTAAGCTATCGCCAGCCAAGTTTTACAGTCATTATATTTGTTTGACTCTTTTTGTTTGACATCCATAATCATAAACAATATTTTTCTGTTTATTCGAGGAACTTTATGTTTGAATTTTTGCTGCAAGTATTGATATTGCTTTAATTGAAATATGGTTCTAAATGCTGTAAATTTCAATGAGGCAAGAGCAAATATTTTTGTTTAAAAATTCTTTTACTAACTCTTGTAAGATCTGGTAATTTAGAGGTCGCTCTTATACATTAGCTTCTAAGTTCTCACGAAAGAGTGTTGTAGGACCTTCAGGAACTCAGGCTTGTGACGATAGCCTCACATTAAAGGTTTACACCTGAGTAGAGTGTAAAAGCATCACGATGTAACACAGTTTTCAAATATTGGTTCATTTGCTGTACTTCGTAATTCGCCATGTATTCAATCCCAGTGTTCACATATCACGTGGTTTCCTTTACCACGAGACCTGCCTGATCAATGGAACAGTGCTAATATCGAACGCTAGTGAGTGCATTTTGATGTCTGAAAAAGTAATCAATTAAGTTTGCAGATTTTGCTATTTACTTTTGCACTCAAACATAGAGTAAAGACGAACGAGAGAGCCTATTTTTATATCTACAATATAAGAAGACAGTACAAGTAAATATTATTATCTGAATTTAATCTTCAACTTTCTTTAACGCCTACGCCCTACACTGATCTAGCAGGAAGAATAAAACCCACAACTTTATAGTGTAATCGGTGAAATATTATAGTATTTAATTCTCTCTGAGTAGGCTTTAACAATATTCTACTTGAAAATGTGAACATAAAGAATTAAGAACGATACAATGAAGAAATTGATTTATCAAGAACAATCAATACTCTATGATTAAAGTCGGTTCTCCTAGTAAACCGTATTTCAGTTTTTAGTATCAACAGAAAACGTAGACTTCTATGGAAATGAATAAAGATTACTTGTTAACAACGTGTCGATTTCAGTGGTAAAGCAAGCCAATTTATTATCGGTTTTTGTCTATTTCAGTTACAGAATATAGGAATCATAAAATGTTTGGTATTTATTATTCATATTGGTTGTACTGCTGAATATAATGGTTGTACTTCCAAGACGTAGCCAAATTTCTGTTATTACTTTTGTTTGTGATGAAAGTGGGTCATTGTGTGACTTGATATGACATAAAAGGGAAAAAAGTATAGTACATCAGACTGATAATCTATCATAGGAATTTTAAAGTTTTCCTAAGTGCAATGTATATCATTTTAGTATTTTGTAAAGTAGATAACATTTTTATATTCTTAGTTTCTGTTTTAGATTATCTTCCCATGACTGTCTTATCATACTGTTTAATGATAGAGTGAATCTGATTATTAATTGCTTTTGTTTAATACCATTCAACTGGGCAGTGTAAATTAAATTAATACGTGAACAAAGGGACGAACACACTGTTTACAGCCACTTATGTTTATTTCTGTGCACCTATCTACCTGTGTTTAACCATGTTGCGTCATGTCTGATACGCAAAAGATTAGTAGAATAAATTAAGACACAAACCAAGAACCCTCGGATTCACAGCCCGGGCACTATAACCACGAAGACTACGCCCTACCATTAAACATCAAAAATCAATACATTAACACAGAAAAATCTTGCAAGCCTTTTGGTTAAGGAAGTTATGCAAACATCGCGAATTTGTCTTTGATGTAAGTAGAATATATTGGGATAAGTGAATAAGTTCATCTGAGAAAAGTATGGCTTTTAAAACTATGGATGCTTTCATAGTCAAACTCTATCTGAATAATCATAATCAAAAATTCATCTTACTTATCGACAACCTGTGTTAAGCTATCGGTAGGAGGGTGTCTGTCTACTCAACTTCATTCTAGACTCCCTCAATTTGTAAGTGTAATAAACTACGTAAATAAATAAGAAATTCTGAACTAAACTTTGTGTGACATTTTATAGAATGAACCGACCGATAGAGGAGCTACCTACAGAGATATGTATGAAAACATCAGGTTACACATCAAATTGTCTTTGTGAAGCAACAAAGACTTACAAGAAATAGACGAACTCTTAAGGCAAAAAAATTAAAACAAACAATAGCCAGTAGCTGAAAGTGCTTAATTCGTGATTGTTGACTAGGAAACATAATGCATTATTTATCAATCATTAAGTATATAATAGCGCAGACCCATCGATTAACTGTCTGATTTAGATAAATAAGAGATACGTTTTATAGTTAAAGATAACTTAATTTATTTTTGCAACAGATTAGTGGTTTTAAACTCTTTTGCACCCCATATTTTCCTTTTAAAAAACGTGGTACTGACATCAGAAAAGTATTAAAACATGGATAAAGATTCTTTTCGAAATCAAAGTCAAAAATTCGGATAGCAGTGAGAGTTAGTTAAGCATGTTCGACAAGTGAGCGTTATGCCCCCGCAACCCCCACAGTTGTGGGGGAGCAAGAATTGTCAACAAGGGAGAGACATACAATTAATTTGTATGAACTAAAGGGTTTGCTTGTTTGTTTGTACTTACGCACAAAGCTATACAATGGGCTATCTATGCTCTGCCCACCTCGGGTATCGAAACACGGTTTCTAGCGTTGTAAGTCTGCAGACATACCGCTGTGCCACTTGGGAGCGAACTAAAGGGCGGTTGCACTATTCTGTTAGGTTCTTCATATAAATCAGCCAGAATCGTAACTACAATTATAGGAAAATAAATGTAGAGAGCCCAATTACTTTTTATGTGTGTGTGGGGGGGGGGCATCTTTTGTAGTTACTGGTTATGACTGAATTTTTCTATAAGCTTCATACAAATTCATAATCCATTTTAACTAATATTTACATAC
>NW_013666433.1:173113-177356 GCF_000517525.1 Limulus polyphemus
TCAAATGCCTTAACCACCTGGCCATGCCGGGCCCTACTACTTGTGAAAGGCTACGCATTTTTTACACAGTCTTTATTCTTTTGCAAAATGATATACTAACTTATCGAACATTTGAAAACTATTTTTCTCTTTACTTAGTCTAAAACTGTGAACACTTTCAACGATCTAGCTTTTCCGTTTTTTAAAGAAGTTTTATTGCTTACGGGTGCTTATTAAATTCTATCAAACAATATATTATTTTTCTTGTTGTTTTCATTTTGACGGACTCGTAATGATTTTTTCTCAGCTGAGAATGCTCCAGCTGTCTCTGCTAATTTTTTTCTTTTCAACTTTTTTTTATTATTCTAATTTTTTCCTTCCGTTTGAGAGTGATTTTGCACAAAAATACGAGGATCGCAGATCTGAAAAATTCAGTAGTTTGAAATTAATATCGACAGACCAGAATTAGTCAAAGAAATAATAATAATGTTTCTATCACATCAACTTTCGTTTAGGGTAACCTTTAGCACAACTTTATGAAGACATTGCACTAAACTAATATACTAATAACCGACTAATAGCAGATATCAAACATCATATAAAGAAACATCTAATGAATAAATGTTGCCCCCCAGTAGCACAGTGGTATATCTGCGGATTTGAAACGCTAGAAACAGGGTTTCGATAATCCTGGTAGGCATAGCACAGATAGCTCATTGGATAGCTTGGTGCTTAATTTCAAACAAACAATAAATAAATATTTTTAGAAAGTTTTAGTTTTTGCTAAGGATCAGCATTTATCATTCATTATATGTATGACATTCATTAAGGGGCAATGTTGTTTCTATTCTCTGAATAAATCAGGCTTTATCGTAAAACTAGGGCTACCAGATTTGTAGAGTGAATTTTGGGACATTTTTCCTTACGGGGTGACACTGTAACATCCCTGGACTGTTTAAATTACAGTAACATACTTTTTACCATTTGCTAAGAAATCTAATATTTAATGTTTCGCGTTTTAAAGTCATAGACAAAACAAAATTGTTAAAAGCTTATCTAGTTAAGAACATAAATAAGATAAAACCTCTCCTAATTTGTCTTGAACCTAATCAACAGAAAAATGTTGCTTATTCATTTATTTATTTGTTTTCGAGGAATTTGGCATGGCCAGGTGATTAGGATACTTGACTCGTAGTATACGACTCACGGTTGCGAATCCCATTACTGAACATGCTCACCCTTTCAGCCGAGGAAGCGTTATCATATGATGGTGAACCCCACATTTTGCTGGTAAAGAGTAGTCCAAGAATAGACGATAGGTTGACTAGCTGCGTTCCTTCTAGTCTTTTACTTCTAAATTAGGAACAGTTAGCCCGAATAACCATCAATTAGCTTTGCGCATACTTTAAAAACAAACATTTTCGTGGTTGAGCAGATCTTCAAATCTCAATTCTTGCAGCTGCCCAATGTTATGTTAAGAAAATGGAGCGGAGAATGATGGAACGACGTCCTGTGTGACCTGTGTTTAACAGGTGAATCTCCAAGTAAGGTTTGAAGGGACCGTGTACAATAAATAGCCGTTCATATCAAACTGATATTGAAGTAGAGAGAAACCGGGACAATTTAATATTTTTACTGTTTCTGATCAAAACAAAAAAGTGAAACAGTTCCAGTTTTACTGGCAGATCGTATATAGCACATGTATTTGAATGACTAAGAGCCACTTGGTCTTTTTATACGTGCATAGGTTGATTTAAAATCTTATATTAATAACATCCACCATGTTATTAAATTATGAATTATTCTTACAATAACATCAACAACAAGTAATCAGCAGTTATACTCCAAATCTACTGAAAATCGATTTACAGAACCAGCACCAGTTTTCGTCTAAAAGATCACAACTTTTAGCAGTTTCTACTAGAAGTCTGTACTTCTTGTCATAAAAATTATGTTTTAATTGTAAGGTATTGGAAAAATAATCTCCCATCCTTTACACAAAAGCATAATTAAAGTAGAAACACACCTTGAAAACAAACCTAAAATTAAATATATATATAAACATATTTAGAGCAATTACAGACACACAAAGAAGAATAAGTAATCTACTGATTACAAACCCAATATAATAACACAACTGTGCATGTATTCATGCCAATACGTTTTAGAACGAGATACATTGTCTGAATAAGTTATAGATTCGAGAAAAAACTAAATGTTGTCATTTTGAGATGTTTTACCTACCTAATGCTATTTATATATATCGGTTAACACTGTCATGTAGAGGAGTGTTGAAGTTACAACCGTTATAGAAATATAAAAAATAAAAAATAGACATTTTTGAATACTTCTGTAACTCGAGCTGGCAGAGGTTTAATCGACCTCTGAAGAGAAGAAAAAGACAGACCATAACTAAAACTTGCAGCAAAAGATAAAAAAAGAACCTGAAATCGCTATAACTTAGACATTTAGGAATTAATAGATGTAACTAAAAAATATTTTCGCACAATATTTTATTAAGCAGTGTGTGCATGTGACGATTTAGTATGAAATGTTTTTCTTTTTTCATGTTATCAGTCTAGCTTTGTATGAGGTAAAAGACAAAGAACAAACCACTGCATATTTTCACAGCTTTGTCGTGTTTTTGCATGTTAGAGAAGCTAATTATCTTTTAAACCCTGTGAAATGAATGTTAAGAAAAATCTTTCTAAGGCTTTTTATCTGAATATTAAGGACAACCTTTGTAAGCCATTTTATCTGAATATTAAGAACAACCTCTGTAAGGCCTTTTTCTTAACATTTAAAACAACCTATATAATGCCTTTTGTCTGAATATTAAGATCAATACATGTGACGTCTGTTGTACGGTATTAAAACCAGTTGTTACGTCTCTGGTCGTTTGTTAATTTCCGGCATAAATTCTTCCCGAGGAACTTCAGCGATGCAAGTCCTTTCTTAAATAGAACTAGTTTATTCTTTCTCAATACAACTTTGCAATACACAGAATTTCCTCAGTCACTTTAACTTAAACACACGCTAAAATTCACAACGATTCACGCACTTTACTTAGAGTCACTACCGCTCGCTTGACTCAATTATCTGTCTTTATATCTGTCTATCTGCTATCATTTGCATGGCTTATATACTAAAATAAAGGGCGTCTGGCAAACACTCGGGCCTTCATGATCCTTCTAGGAACTCATCACGTGTTGCCAGCGTCACGTGACTTCCGCTGTCATAACATTGCCCCTTCCTTAGTATTGTTTGTCCCGAACAATAGCAACTTACAATAAACCAATAGATAATTAACAATAACTTGAGTAAATGTACAGAATTTACAAACACAAAATTAAAATTCAACAAAGTATCTTCTTCTGTACTGGTCTCTATCTCGTTGGCTTCTGCTTCACGTGGGGTTCATCTGCTCCATCAGGAAATGTCCTATTATCGGTAACAGTCACATCAGTGGAAGTAACTTCATTAACGGCCTCACTGATTTCCTTCTCAAAACCGGGTAAAGTTTCTTCTTTGACAGTGGCTTTTTCAGATGACACGTCTTCAGCAGCGTCATTTGTTCCATTATTCACTTCATCCCAACTGAAATGTCCTGGAACGTGATAACACCAAAGCCTGTTGGCATGCACCACCTTTGGCTTACCTCGCCGACCACATTTTATCCGGAAAGTCACGTGTGAGTGACATTCCACTATGTCGTATGGGCCTTCCCATGGAGAAGACAAGTTAGGAGACTTCCCTTTGGTTTCCTGGGATTATACAACCACACCTTGTCTCCTGGTACAAAGCTGACTAGTATATCTATAATAATAACACAGCTTCATTGAATCAGCAGACTTTTTCAAGTTTGAACGCACTTGATGGTAAATATCATCCATCTTTTCAGATAACACTTTCATGAACTCTGACATATTTTCAAGCAACTCTTCGTAAGGTGGGCGTCCTGTTATCAGATCCACTGGCAACCAAAGTTCCCGACCAAACATCAGTTTTGCTGGAGTGTATCCAGTGGCTTCATGCTCTGCTGTTCTATAGGCCATCAACAGTGGAGGGAGTAAGACATCCCTGTCATCTAGTGACTATTATAAAACTTTGCCAATTCCTGTCCCAGAGTCCACTTGTACTTTTCTACCATCCCATCAGACTGTGGGTGAAGTGGCGTTGTCCTTGCAGCATTCATGAAACACAGCTGATTCAAAGTTACGGCCTTGATCCAAATACAGTTCGTATGGCATACCAAATCTGAAGA
>NW_013666433.1:177366-178713 GCF_000517525.1 Limulus polyphemus
GGGTGAAGTGGCATTGTCCTGGTCTCTCGTATGCCAAACAACTTGCAGCATTTATGGAACACAACTGATTTAAAGTTACGGCCTTGATCCAAATACAGTTCGTATGGCATACCAAATCTGAAGAAGAAATCACTAATAGCCGAAGCTACAGTTGTAGTTTCCTGAGTTAGTATTGCATACGCCTAAGTCAAATTGGTGAAATAATCCATCACCACACAAACGTACCAGTTTCCAGCGCGAGTTTGAGGCAAAGCACCAGCAATTTCAACGGATACTCTTTCCATTGGTGTGCTAACTTGATATAACTTCATTGGAGCACGTCCCTATGCTTGGGTTCCCTTTTAGCACAACATGTACTGCATGTTCTGCACCATTCTTTCATATCTTGCCTCATACCCATCCAGTAAAATCTCTGTCGAAGGTGACTCAATGTGTTCTTAACTCCGAGATGTCCTCCTGTTCATGGGATTGACACAACACAATTCCCGTACCTTTCTCGGTATAACTGTTCGCCATCTCATGAAAAGAATACCATCTTCAAGCTTAAACTGGTCCCATTGTGCCCAATAGTTCGTTGTAACAGAGCTTAAGCTAGACACCTTCTCCCAAGCAGGGTGCAAAACACTTGCTTTTAGAAAATCAACTATTGGCTTCAAATCATGGTCTTCTTCCTGCTCTGCTTTAATATCTATATATGGTTCCACTTCACCATCATCACCTCCTTCAAGAACTTTGACTTCAGCTTGATCACACCTGGTTAGTTCAACCTCTCTTTTGCAGCAATGTCTGCAGTCATATTTGTAGGGTCTTCGGCTCAGTCCATCGGCATTTCTATGAAATTTTCCTTCTCTGTATTCAATATCATAATCATACTGGTCTATCTTTCCGATCCAACGTGCCAGTTGTCCCTCTGGGGTGTTTAATGTTCTTAACCAGCGTAATGCAGCATGGTCTGTCCTGATGGTAAACCTAGCCCCTTAGAGGTAAGGATGGAAATATGTCAGACTCTTTACTATAGCAAAGGATTCCCTCCGTGTTACACAGATGGGTCTTCCACTGCTTCCACAAACATCAGGCTTCCTTGTGAATGTTCTTTTATTCTACCCCAAATTATCTTCTCTTACATAGGGGGTATTGCAGTTGATTTAAGTGCTGTGGCATGCAAATCAACAGATATGGCAACACTTACCGGAATTTGGCCTGTGTTGTTCCCAAACGTCATTTTATCGAAGTTAACTACACACTTCCTCGGTAGTTAGTAGCCCAACCCTAATATGCATTAGTCTTCAATGTCAACCAAGTATACTTTGTGTCTGTCCTTCGTGCCCATGAGCTCAATAGTTACCG
>NW_013666433.1:179642-180496 GCF_000517525.1 Limulus polyphemus
ACCTTCAAATCTTCAAATCCGCTGGCCTGGATGGGTCTTCCACTGCTTCCACAAGCATCTAGCTTCCCTGTCATGTAGACACTATGTGTGCTTGCCATTTTACACTTAGCTGTTGGGACTTTCACAATGGGGTTGGTGGGCATCCTTCAGCACCAACCACTACTGGTTTCCCGAAGCTGACTTATTGGTATTCTTCTTACACTGGCTCCTCATATGTCCTTGCTCTCCACAGTTTCAACAGCCTTTCTGGGTAGCAGCCATTCCTGCTGTATCATCTCATCTGTGTTGAAGTTGTCAGCATTGAGCTCTCTTGTGCCTAGATTTGTTACAGTGCCAGCAAAGTCCCTCAAACTTCTCAGAAAGCTGACCTTTTCTTGCCTTGAATATTGATGGCTGTACCAACCTTGATACCTCTGTGCTGAACTTAACGTAGAATTCGAATTCAAGAGCTCTGGCCATTGCATCCTGCATAGTAGAGGGGTGTGCTTGCTTCACTTGTATCTTCAGTTGTGGACTGTCCAAGGCATCTACAAACTGATCCCTCAGCAACAACTTGAGGACGTCGGGTGGTGCAGTTGGGTAGGCCTTGTGTGTAATACTTTCGAAATCCTATGCCAGCTCTTGCAGGCTCTCTTCTTTAGCACGGACTCTCGTTCTAAACCTAGCCCTTTAAAGTCTCTAAATGTGAGCAGACACTTAATGAAGGGGCATTGTTGGGTGTGTTCCAGGAGGTAGAGCATAAGAAGTACATAGTCCATTTGTCATCATCACAGGCTCTTCAGGTTAGAGAATTCTTGGCGAATTATGCAGACGTCTTTTCAAAAGGAGATCGTGACCTCGGCTGCACAGACCTT